>NW_017255975.1:767200-920226 GCF_001594055.1 Mycetomoellerius zeteki
CAGCCATTATGTCGATAAGCGATGTTAACAGAACACAAGCCTAATGCGGACGCAGTTGATGGCAGACTGTCGTCATTTTCTGCTCGAATCTGCTGACATTCTGTTAGAAGATTGCAGACATTTTGCTATCTGGGAGTATATTTTGTAGTTTTTATGTATACATTTTTGAATATTTTTTTATATTATGTAACATAATGATAATATCACACATATTATATTTTTTTAATTTTTAATTTGTGTATCTACTGATATCATAACTTAAGAAAATTGTATAAATTTATAATTTACTGGCGAATTATTACATAAACATTTCTATAAACTTATCTTTAATTGTAAATACTTTGTTTAATTACTCTATAAAAAAAATAATCTTATTTTTTTAATATTTATAAATTATGACTTTACTTACATACGTGTGAATATGTATATTCACACTTAATGATGAGTTCCAAAATTACTCGCTATAATTGTTGTAAATTTACATGTAATGTTTATATAGTATATCCGACAACGAATTTCCGTTTACAGTAATCTGGATCGCTTTGAGAAAATAGATAGAATAAATAATAAATCTTAACGGGCTTATGTTTAATTAGGAACGTACACTAAGAGAGGGAAACGAGGTTGCAATTATAATTTAACTATAACATCGTGTTACAAGGTTTCAATTTCTCATCATCTAAATGATTTTCATGTATTTTTAGATGCTAAAAAAGAATATAAGGTTAAAAAATTTCCATCGTCAATCACAAATTTTGAAAAATTAAGAACTTTATTTTAAAAAAACTACAAGTTTTAACAATTTACAATTTATCTCTTTATTTTATGGAATAAAATACATAAGAATCATCATTCAGATGTTAAGAAATCTTGTAATTTTTTATTTATAAACATTTATTATTTGTTCAGAAATAAAAAGTTGATCAAAATTTGTTGCATAGTAATTTATAATCATTTTCGGTACCAATTATATATTTTTTGTAAAACTATAAATATAGTTATTATTACTAACATGTATTATTACTAACAGTAATATACTAAAAAAACGAATTTCCTAGTCATAATTATTGTACTATGCAGATATAAGGCGATTTTTGGCGTGATTCTGGTATAGCAACCAAAAGCAACCGCAACTAAGGCTATCTTCGTTTTCAGGGATCAGAAGACAAAGATATAGCCCCAACCGCGGTTGCTTTTGGTTGCTATACCAAAAGCACGCCAAAAATCGCCTGTTGTCACAGGTACCAAACGTTTTTCTCTCAGTGCATTTGACGTAAAGAGCAAAGTAAAGAAGAAGGAAACATCAGCCAAACGGCACTAAAAAAATCTACAGGTGACAAAAGAATTGGTAATTCCACGTCTCAGCAAGAATGTAATTGAACGAGTATAGAGGATTGCCAGATCGTACACACGACATAAGCGGTCTGTAAATATAACTTCCGTTACGGGGATAATTGAAAAGCGTATCTCTTGGGCTTTTTCTGAGCAATCGAACGTCCGGGCAAGATCGATAGCACGATAAACAAGCCGAGAGCGACTCACGGATCGCATTAATCTGCCTCCTCTCGCTCGCGATTCTCGTATCCAATTTGTCAATTTGAAACATACAGTGAAACCTGCGGTTGTGTTAAAAATTTTTGAACGTACGGAAGTTAACGTGTAGCACATTTTGCCAATTGTTCTCGCATTTCATGTTATTTATCGAAGCTAATTGAATTCTCTCAAGTTGTAGAATTGTAGATATTGCCATTGATGAACGATCAGCATATAACAGTCTGCAGTTTTTGCATTCGCTTCTCGATTTCTATAGAGACATGATGACGGCGAAGAGAATTTGATGCACTCGTAAGCGCATATTTATTCTATTAATGTCTGTTCTTTATTCCTGCACTACCTGAACTGGTGCACATGGTGTAATAAGTTAAAACAAATATACGTTTGTTTCGCTTCAACTTATTGCACCGTGTACACCAGTTCAAGTAATGCAGGAATAAAGAACAGACCTAATATCTGAAGGACACTTAATATAAAGAAGTACTAATATTTGCCAGTACTTGCGTTTCAATCTGATAATATGAATAATCGGCCGCGGTTTACATAACTAAAAGAAGCAGGAGATCCCGGGATTTGTAAACACCTAATTATTAGAATTAAATTTTAAATACAAGATTATGATTAATCTGTATAATAATATGGTAGAGGAAATCTCTCTCTTTCTCTATATACAAATCATTTTCATGTAGGAACGATTGTGTATACTGTATAGTTTCATTGTAGTAAGTGAAATTCGAACATGTTGTATCGTAACCCATTTGCCTCGATAATGAGGTAAATTGATACATATCACTGTATAAGTTACTTATACGACGAATTATATCATATTAAATTAATGAAAACGTAATAAATACAAAAAGCTGATTGTACGTATACTTCCTGATAAAGATTTATCATTTTAAAAGATTTTTTAAAGTTATAATATATTGTAATGAATGTATAAAATAACGCTTATTACAGAAGAACAAATGTGTAAACTACTTTGATTTAACTTGTTTCAATATGGAAATATATATTAAATAAAATAAAAGTATATTATACATAATAAATATATAAATAAATAAATATATATATATATATATGAAGCATTCTGTCAGAATTAAATTGTAACCAAATGTTCACACACTTTCTTACATGCGTGAAAACAGCAAGTCAAGCTAAAGTCGTATCCTATTTCTACATATAATTATTACATTCATTTTATTATATATTGTTGTTATATATACATTGTACATTATATTTTATTATACATTATATATTGTAAATTACTTTTATTATTCAAAATAACATGTGGTATAATAATAGAAACTTTTACAAAATTATGAAATCTCTTTAAAAAAAATTTCGTTGCTTACTTTTGAATTAGTGTTTTCTATTTTTTAATTGCAATATTTGTTTGATTTAAATAAAACTTAGAGAATAATATCTATGTTATAAAAGAGAAACAAATTTTTACATAAATTAAATGCAATACCAACTTGCCTCTTATACCAACGAGCCACGGTTTCCTCTATTTAAAATTTACATATAAATATTATTTATAGATACCAAGCTCTAATTCCGATCATATTGGCTCTTCTTTACTTATTTGATCTATTCGTGTAGCGGTCCAAGTTAACTTATTATTAATACTATCTTGTACGAGAAAATTAATTAGCTGATTCCTTGAGCTGCATGGATATTTATATCAGTGCATCTATCGTAGAATGAGATTAAACTGTGCAAAATGGGAGCACGGACGTGTAAAGGGAAAACAAAAGCGTGTCACGATCTATTTAGCATAGTTACGAAAGATTCATCATTGTTGCAAAGTTACCAAAGCCATGAAATCGCGCAACGCGTGCTTGACGGGGCATGTAATTAGTATGTTAATTCATTCACCAACAACTCGTATTCAGGATCTCGGCATCCTGCCGGGATGCGGCGTGTATTATGCAACGGATAATTCTCAGCTGTCATTCGCGGGACGGTGCGATCCGTTCGAATGTATGCAAACGCACCGAACACTTCTATTCTACGCGCGAGATTCGGTGGCTTCTCGTGGAGGGACAGGGGAGGAAATGTAAATCAAATCAACGTCGATTCACCTTGGCAAATCGCAAAGCGCCAAACGCGCGCGCGGTGAGAAGAGCGGAACGGGAGATGATCGGGCGTAGAATCGACCGTGTTCGACAGTCCATCGAGGTGGCGACAAGTACGACAGGCGCGTTTCGACGTTAATCGTCGCGGTTTAGCGAACGAGCGAGTCAGACCGACCGGTCGACCGTGTTGACTTGAAGGTTTTCCACCGTTTATTGCCAAACGAGTCACCGCGCGTCGCGTCGGCGCAGCGCGGCGGACGTGGTGGAATAATATTTCCGTCGCTCGGCATTGGGATCACGTTGACAGTGCGTCGGCGTTTTAATTAATCGATCGCGCGCAATTAATTCATCGGCGCAATCGACGGCGGTTCGTCCGCCCGCGCCGTGCGGGCCATAATAATAGGCTGGCGAGAGCTTGGAGAGCGACGGTGTTTCACGGGGACGTGTTGTCGCCGTTCCCCATCTACGTGCCGTGGGCCCTTCTTATTTAAACTAATTGATTTATTACGCAGCCCACTGGTAGGAGAGCGCCTTTCTTTAATAATCCCTCATTGGGTCCGGGGAATAAGGGACAACGCCATCGTGAAAACTTATGCAAGCCGGAGTCTAGATGCGCCGCGCTCTAACGGGGACGTGAAAGCAATGAATATATTTAACAAATTAAAACAGATCGTGACGGTCGCCTGGATGCACGATGTCTTAATCTTTGTGTGTGTGTGTGTGTGTGTGTGTGTGTGATTCCTTGTTACTTCTCGCTAATTTAATCCCGTTAGAAAGAAATCGATATCATTTTATTTCCATTTCAACATTATTAATTGCGACTTAATACATGTACAATATGTACAATAATTAATTATGTCACATTTCGCCACGTTAATAGAAAAATGATACAAATAAAAAATTAGTCTTAGGATTGCAATGTTTGAATTCTAAAAACTCTTGATACATGGTATTAAAGAATAAATATAATTGAATACACATACATATAAGAGAAAGTATAACACAGAAAAGAAAATAAGGTTATGCATATTCATTACGTTAATTAAGATGTTATTCCAATTCAGAGTAAAAACATGTCCTTTTGAAAAGTTGTTAATTTTGAGATGTGTCACTTTTCAGTAATTAATTATGTCACATTTCCAGTGACGGATTAAGCATTTTACCGCTCTTAGGCACCAACATCCAGCCGCTCCCAGGTGGCTTCATTAATTTATAAATTTGATAAAAGGGAAAATGAATAAAAAAAAAATTATTTATACCCCCACATTAACTGGAATGGTAAAAACATTCAATAATCCTTAATAAGTATATAAATATAATAAGTAATATATATATATAAATATAATATATTTTTAACTGCCCGGGAAAAAATGTTATATAATATATATGGACATATTTTATATATAATTATATATAATTGTATATAGTCATTTTTTTATATAATTATATATAAACTTTTTATATAATTATATATATAACTATATATGAAACCATATATATGAAACTATATATGAAACGATATTTTAAATATACACTCGGGAAAATATTTTTTCCCGAGTGTATATTGAAAATATCGTTTGTGATAAAATATGCTCGGTAACACAACTTGTTCAAAAACGTTAGATTGACAAATTAAAAATTTATTTCAACTATGTGAAAATTTTCTATCTTGAAAAATTTGCCGCCCTAAGCCTTATTTCCCTATGCGTTAATCCGTCATTGCACATTTCATCACGTTGATAGAAACGTGACTCAAATAAAAAATTAGCGTTAGGATTGCAGTGTTCGAATTTTGAAAATTGATATACCTTTAAAGAACTTATAAGATAATCACAGACCCTAGATGGTTTAGCCAAGCTTTGCAATTTTTTCTAATTTTTGCTGAGTTCAAAATTAAAAACTGACAATCAGATTCAAAAAATAAAACATTTCTGAATAAAAAAATAAATAAGACATCTTCAACTATTTACATGGTGCAGTGAATATTTTAAGAAAATAAAGTAACATTTAGGCTATACATATTGTGCACAATATGGCTTAAATGTATATTTTCTCCTTTTTCATAAAAAAAATGTTTAAAAAATAAAAAATAAAGTAATCCAATGTTACTTTTATAAGATTATAAATTTATTGACAATTTGTTGTGACATATAAGAAAATACACAAAAAACTATTTTCTAAATAATTTACTTACCTGCTTTATTTACCTTACTTATCTCTTATTTCCACAACGTTTAACAGATGAATTAGAAGTCATGGTTCAGAATAACAAAAGTAAACGTTACAATCAATGTGTGTTCAGTATGCCTGGGTTAATCGTGTTGATTCTACCGTACAAAGAGTTTTCTCTCTTTGATTACAACAAAGCAGTGTGACGAAAATATAAACTAGATACAGGGTTACAAAGTATAAATATAGAGTTACAATAAAATGAACTATATGGAAATTAATAACTATCTCTTGATAGTTATAAAAAGTAATTACTTACCTACAAAATATTATATCACGATCACGACGTTCTGCATTTCGCTTTATTGATAATAATAGAATGAACAAACTGAGCAATAAATTGATGCAATCAAGTCAGAAGAACAGCCTGCACGATTCACTATAATGCTATCTGTTGAGTGCACGGTGTAATTATTATTAATATTATTATTATTATTATTAATTATTATAAATAGCAAATAGGAAAATTCCATTTCAGAATTTAAAAAATGTTTTACTAAAATAATTTGCTAATTTTGAGACGTGTCACTTTTCTATCATCGCAGTAATTTATAATGCTTTCATAATATCTACGAAAATATAATTTGTTGAACAACTGCGTGAAGTGTTTTCAACACATTTTACTTCAATTCTCATTGTTCTCTTCGGTGACTTATAATTAAATAAAAACTGATAATATTCTAGATATCCTGTAGATACAAAAGATTATTTTTAATTGTAAAACAATTTGCGCTGAATATAATAAATATCCATGTATAAAATGCATTTAAACATTTAGCGAATTTATAAAGCTGTAGAGATATCTTGGACGCCCTATACAAGTAATGAAGGGTTAACAATTATTAAAGAATAAATCAGTATATTAAATGCTTAATTACGTGCAATTAAAAAGCTATATAGGATGAGTTTTAAATTAGTTGAGCGTAAAACCTAAAAAAAAAAGTAGAACAGCAGTCTCGTAAATCCGCGTAGTCTCGTAAATCCATCGTTTCTGACAGATTCTACATCCCTCTGACACGCCATACGTGGCCAAAGGGTTAAGCTTGTTTCAACGAACGAGATAGGGTGATAGCTTTCGATGTGACAAGCCGATTTGCTGTACGTCGAACAAAGGCGAGTCAAGTCGAAGGAAGTCGCTAAAAGGATCCAGTAGCGTGTTCTTGTAGACGGACAAGGGTCCGGATAGGTCCTCCGGTCGAGTTTATTACCCGAATTAATTGGTTTATAGATCGCCCCACTCTCTGATGGTAGAACCACGTGCGGTTATTCGATGATGACCAAGGGGGAGAAATAGGGAGAAAACGACAGAAGACGGCCTGACAAACGGGAGCGAGAGAAAACGATTTGAAAATGCAGTAAATGGGGGGATCATGTGTGAGAAGGAAAGCCGCTGGAAAGAAAGAGGAGCGAGAGAAGGGCTCGACGAAGGGGAAAGGAGAAAATAAGCAAAAGGAGGAGAGAGAGAGAGAGAAGGGGATCATGAGAGTGGTGGTGGAGCATGCGCGGGTGGGAGTGGCACCTTATTCGTCGTACCGCTCCCGCCAAGGGTTTCTGTCAACTACGAACTGCCGATGGTAAAGGTACTCGGGTGAACCTGCGACAACGAGGCCGGTGTTCGTTGCCAGCACGCGAATTCACGGTGTCACGCGTGTTCGCACTTAGGAACCGACTTCCGTTCCTCTTGAACATGACGCGGAGACAAGTGACCATCATTCAGTTGTGACTTCTTTCTTTTTCATTAATTTTAAAAATAAAGAATATTACAAGACAGTGACACGTAACTTTGGCGGGACCATCTGTGGAGCTGAGAGATTCGATCGCGACCGCCGAAGAAGTTGACGAGGGGTGTGTTTGACAGTGACAGTGCGCACGCTAGGATACGCTTGAGGAACCACTGGAAAAGGATACAGTGACGACTAACGAATCCGAGAAATGTGTGAATTAGGACGATAATCGAGCGCGATGCAAGGAGTCGCGCTTGCGATGGCCGTACGTCGCAGTGGGAGAAAATAAAGGTGGACAATTGCGATCGCGGCACGTGGCCAAAAGTGTCACGTGGGTGCATTCGCCCGTTCGTTGTCGGGACCCGTTTCCGCTCGCGAGAATTTGCAAACGTCGAAAGGAACTTTCTCGATCCGCGGGGGAAAAAAAGGGATCGCGGCACTGGAAAAAATCACGAGGAATTCATTGAACCACGAAATAAATGCGAAAAAACTGAAAATTCACGCTCGCTGTTTCCCGTTTTTTTCCCTCCTCTCGCTGCACAACAAAGAAAGGAATGAAAAAGGATCCAAACGCGAAGTGATTCGGCCGGATGAGATTTCCAAAACGAGTTGGTGTTTTGCGCCTCTCTCTCGCGAAGGCTTTCGCTTTGACGTAACTAACGAGCCGCGGCCGGCGCCGGTTAATCAACAATGAGGAGTCGCCGGTGAGGGAAAGGTGAATCAGTTTGTTTCCGCTTTCGAGCACTCGTCCGACTTCGGAGGGAAGGAACCCGACCGATGCGAGACCCGACCTCCTCGAGACGCATCGACGCTCACGTCTCGCGGCGTGTAATCATTTTTCGCGTTAATTAGCGAGAATCTAGGAAAACGGAGGAAGCGCAGCGTTAATGCGCGCGTTGTGAAAGAGGGTCGAACATTCTGTTCGAAAGGGAACGAGGGAACGAGTTTCGCGAGGGAGTGATATCCGTTTGACTGGGAAATATACGGGTGCTCGGTAGCGCGGCGCGCATCTGAGCAACGTCGGGGACGCAAAAAAAAAAAAAAAAGTAACGAGGAAAAAAAAGAAACGGAAGAGACACCCTCGCGTAAAAAGTTCACGAAAGCGCCCGAGGGAGAGAGTGTCCGGGGGAAGTTGTGCGAGAGACAAAAAACATTAACGGGACAACGTTTACGGCGGAAATAGCGGCCACCGTCTAACAACTGACGATAAAAGGAGGATCGTTAAGCCCTGAGAAGACCTCCGCGGAATGACCCAAGTAAAGCGGAGTAATAGCGAAACTACTTTCGTGCGGATATACGAAGGCTAAGTGCGCTTATTGTGGTTTCCACGAAAACACACACGTGGCGGTGTCGGAAAAACGCTCCCCGCTTCGCGAGGAATCAGGAGAATCTCCTCGTTGAAGAAATAAATCACGAAAAGGATAAGACGTCCTAACGTGATAATTCAATTTTGATTTAATTCGCAAGTGGTACAACAGCTGTCTTCTATGATATCGCGGTCGATCAGTACTTCTAAAGGAACAAATTAGAAAAGCAACATTACGACGGAAAAATAAATCGAGAACGTCAAGAGATTTCAGGCGTTCCATTAAATCCGAACGCAAAGTGGAATTGTTTTCACGCTAAACCGCGCGATCGGTGTGTATATATATATATATATATATATATTTGGATTTTTCATCTTAAAAAGCACGAGGAATCCTCTCGCGAGAATCGAAAAGCGTGGGAGAGACGTCGAGTGAACAAATCGACGAACGCGCAGGAATTTCGCTGGCTCGGTCGAAATCAACATTCAAATACGGGCTCTCGACTGTCTCTAAGATATCGAGGAATATCGACACCGACGATCTTCTCGGCGAGGAACACGTGGTGTCGTCGGAATCGCTGATCGTTTCATCCCGAACACGAGGGAACGAAGAGCGCGGGTGGATTCGATTAAACGGAAATTTCCCCGACGGCTGCAAAATTCTGCGGTTGTAACTCCTATTCTTTTTCTCGACAAACGGTACAAACGGCCGCGATTATCCTCCCCCTGTGATCCCCGCGGCACCGCCCCGCACAAATGTCAAGTGAACGATGAAGTACTCGAGGGTGCAGACGAGGAAGAAGTGGAACGCCACTTCGCTCGACGACGAATCGTGCTCCAGGTGCTGCAAGTGTCTGACTAAAATGCAGCTCGTACTACTGTCCGCACTATTCTGCTCTTCTCTGACGACAGGTGAGGCAGCTTTAATCTCGCCGCCGGGGCGACACCTCTTCCTTCCCCGTTCACTCTTTCACTCCCGTTGCATAATTTATTTTTTCTTGCTATTTTAAGACCGGCCGCGATTTACATGCAGTCTTTTGATCGTAGAGTACTTTCAATCCTTCCGAGATTTTCTGAATTTTTTGAAATATATAAATCTCTCCGACTTTTGCAACATCCCAAGATTTCACTTTTAAATTATGAGTTTCGAGAATTCGAGAATATGATAAGCATTTACTTTTTGTGCCGATATAAACGTCACGATGGCATTTACACGATTGGAAAGAGAATTTATCTACAGCAGAGTCGCGCGCAATTAGCATAATGAATAATTGTGCCGCGCACGCCCGTGATACATCATTTCACCGATAAGTGCTTAATAGGTAAATTAACGGTGACAAAGTGACGCAATTAATCCGGTAACTAGTTATTAAAGTCATCGCGGATACGCCGCGCATCCCATCGCTATTATGACGGTAAACCTCGTTTTACCGTAGGCTGAAAAGAGATTGGGATCATAAATATTCAGCGACGTTTAAAGCGAACGCCCGTTGGGAAATTTTCACTTTGAACGATGTACAATGACATGTACATGTACATACCAATACATGTATGTGTGTGTGTATATATATGTATATATATATACACATATACATAATATATATTTTATATATTATATATATATATATATACATTTCAAGATCGCGCATAAGCGGAAGAAGAGCAATTTAACAAGAAACTTCGTGTCGTCCCGCATAACGCGACAAACTTAGCGTAACCGATGTAATTCACGCGCAAAGAGCTCTCCGGCTCATAACGCCGCGGATTCAGGACTATTACACATTCCACCCAAGACGGATAGGAAATATAGAGATAGCAAATAACGCGTTATTTAAAATGCTGTTACTTTTATCGTTACCTTTTTATAATAACAATTTGGTAAAGTTACAATTTTTCATGACGTTTAACAATAACATCATGGTTGGAATGGTCACTTGTAAAGGTAACTCGTTACTTTTTTAAATGAGAAATATGTAATGCCTTAATAGAAATTTCATACATTTTTCCAACAGTTACTAGACATATTAACTCTGTCTAATAACTGAAAAGCAAAACTACTTATTAGAATTTTAATCAAGATCTATAATGCTTTACCTGCAATTACCGTGTACAAAAGATGCGCAAAATCTGAACTCATTTACTAGACAAAAACAGGCTAATATATAATTATGCAGTATTTTAACTAATAATAATTTATTGATATCAGACAATAATTTAGCATGTGTCTATGCAAGTTGCACATATTTTATTCAGCCACTTAATAAAACTCTTATCAAGTTGTTGTTCATTTCCTTCACAATATTGTTGCAACTAATGAGAATATAATAATGCTGGACAGTAACTGGATAAATGTTTAGGAAAACTACACGTAGAAAGAACGATTTTGTTCAAGTATCTAAAAATTTAACTAAATACAGATCTAAAAATAATTATTTAAGATGCTTAAGCGTGAGCAATGCTACAAAAAGTTTTGATATTCATTGAAAAAATTTCTGGTTGAAAATGGACGAATCAGAATTTTTCGATTAAATTTACTAGAATTAAATTTATTAGAATTCAGGTTAAGATAACCAAAATTCTGATACAATATTTCTAGTAAAATCTATATATATATATATATACTAAAATTCTTATTTTTACCAGAATAATTATATTTCGGTCAGAATTCTAGTTATCTCAACTAGAATTTTAATAGATTTAATCATAAAATTCTCATTCGTTCATTTTTAACCAGAAACTTTTCCAGTATATTAAATTTAATTCAATAATAATTTATTATTATTATTAAATTAAATTTCAGATTAGTATCTAGCTAAATTTTTAAATACTTTAGCAACATTCTTTCCGTGCATCGTTTCGGGGTGTTCACAAGTTACTTCCAAAACTGTTTCAACTCTGACGTTATCGTTATCGACATGAAAATAGTTACGTCATTATTATAAACCTTTATAAAAAAGTAACAATAATGGTAAACGTTACTTGCCATCTCTACAAATATTTATACCGCAGATTGCTTACCGGTAATTAAGTTGTATTAATAATACACCGCGAACAATTATTACACGGACATTAACGGTTATTGCTGTGTGCCGAGCTCCGTGCTATTCATAACGTAATTCGAAATGATTTTATGATACGTTGAGCCATGAATTTTCGTTAAATCCACGCACGTCACGTTTCGCGCAAAAGCTACGTGATTACAGTATGATAATTTTGTATACGATATTTAATCACAAATTGCGCCCCTCGGCGTTCTCTTTTCATCGGAGGATCTTATATACTGAAGAAATGATACTTAAGTTTCAGGATTATTTTACGGAACGAGATCTCTTGCTCGCTCGCCCCAAGAAAAATATGTCCGACCGGAGGACGCGTATAAATTTCTCGAAACAAATATTTTTATTCCACGCTGCGGAAACAATCTCGCAATTTCAGTACGTCAGAGGCAAGACCGGCAATTTTTACGGTTGCGTGAAAATGTATTCAAATCGGTTACGTGCAAAATTCAAAGCGATCATGGTGTGTCATTTGTTTTCTCCTAACGTAAGAACACCGGCACGTATCCCCTGTGTCACCGAGGTCGTCGTCGACCTCGGGTTCGTGTAAATGCAGTCGATCTGCGGAAATCCGATCTTGGCAAGAAGTCGCAATTGAGACGATTCGTTCGTGGCGATCGGCGATCGTCCGCCACGCGCTGACCGCGGCTACCGAGATCGAGCTTCCCTCGGGGCGTGCGAGGTGAACGATCGGCCGTCGTCGAACTCGATCGATCGATGGATATAAATCAAGCGCGATCGTAGAGGAACCTAAATTTCCCGCCTGCCTTGAACAAAGAAACGCGATCGTTTTCGCGGATGGAAGGTACGACCGGATGGAAAAAAGAAAGGTACTCCGGGAAAGACGGAAGAGACAGGAAGGAGAAAGACAGAGAGAGAGAGAGAGAGAGAAAGAGAGGAGAAAGAGAGATCCGGCGAAAGAAAGGCGTGCAGATGTGGACGAATGCGACGCGACGAGCAACGGAAGAAGATTATGCAAACGGCAGCCAATTCGATCGAAGTGCACTGCAAATAACCGCAGTTTTAACCCATTCGATTAAATGCACGAGAAAGCCGGCTGCTTGCCTGCCGTCCATTAGAATATCGCACTCAGACGCGTAATCTCAGACGTCTACAGCCGAACGTCGACGTTTGTCGAGGAATGGGGCGGACATTTGTCATTAAAGATCAGATGTCATTAAAATCTTACTATTGGTTGACTCGTCATATCATTCATGAAATCGTCATCTTCGTCGATCCGTTGAATTCCCTTGACCTAGGCCTTCGCGGATGTTTTGAATTTTGTACTGAAAGAAAAATGGTTACAATTACCATAATTTAACTGTAATTTATAATTTATAGTCATTTTTATTTATAATTGCAAGTAAAAATTAGATCGATAAGAACAAATGAAAAAGAATTCTATAAGAACAAAGGAAAAGAATTCTATTTTCAACCGAAGCGAATCATGATACTTAATAATATTCATATGAGATGAAAATCCGCGAAACGCATGATTTTCATGTAGGAAGCACTCGTGGAAGCCTCAAGAATATTATTCATATGAAATGCGTTTATAAGTCCGAGAAACCAATTCAGCGCGCAGTTTGAATGACTATAATAAATATAGTATATATGCATGTACATACATATATAATATAGTATATATAGTAATTCAGATTGAATTATTTAAGCATTAAAGATTTAACTTTGACTGTTATGGCTATTACTTCCATTTCTTATTGTTGAATTTTTAAATGTACGGTCCAGTAAGATTCTTATTGTTAATATCAATAATATGTGTATTTGTAAGGACATTTCAGTTCTATAAACTGAGCATCGATTCGGTTTATTGGATTTGAAACGCAATCGTAAATTGAAGATGAAAATAATAAATTACAAATTACATTGATTGTCAATTTAATAATGATACTAATAAGTATATTAAAATACTGCAAAGAATATATATATTTATTGTTTTAATTATGCAAATTATTAGTTGCTTCAACATTATGATTACCACAACCACCATGATATACACTTATAAGTAAAAGTGAGATTGTTTCTTTATTTTTTAAATACATTTTTTAGTTATCTATTATTATCACATAAATAGTAAATGTGTTAAAAAAATATGTTATATTGACTGTAATTAATTGCGATAGCATTTACATAAAAATGATTATTTTATTTACTATTCGTATCTAATATTAATATTTGAAATTACTACAATTTATAATATAATTTTGTATAGTTAGTAGAACTATAAATAGGGATGAGATTGTTATTATTATAGCAGTAATTATAAAAAGATTTTAACCATAATTATTTTACTATGCAATTATACCTAGTAACAAATATCGAACACTTTTCTCTCAGTGCGCGGACAAAAATTTGGAAATATTTTAGTATTATTTATCTCTAAAATAACATAAAGAGATAGTACAATACTTTAAAATATTATATTATCATTTTTTATACGTATTATATATATATATATGTATATGATTTATGTTATTTTAAAAGTAGATGAGAGATACTATATTTCCTCTAGTTTTTATATAGAATAATATTTTACAATATCATATTTGTAAAATATATACAGATAAATGAATATCGAAAGTAACTTAATAGCAACTTACAATTGATAATAATCTCGATCAATAAATCAAAATTTCTTTAACAAAAATCTGAGCTTTAGACACATATAATCATTACATAATCAATCAAGCGATAAATATTATACGTTTCTGAATGGTGCCGCGACAATGATGCGCTTATACAAATGAATGAATTAATTAACAATTAAACACAGCTAATACGTTGATTAAAACTTATTATTGAACGCATTGATGAGCTGCGACATGGTGCTGTTTGCAGATAATACATAGCGAACATGAAAAGAGCAGTCACGCGAGATTACTGGTAATACCTGTTAACTGTAGCTACATTTGATTGTGATATCCACCTATTCGCAGTATTTTCAAGAGTGGCCGACCGATAGCCTCATCTGGCTGCGCCTCTTTGGCGGTATTAGCGAGCGAGATTCGAACTCATGCCCGCGGATTAGAGTACAAGTGACTCCATCGACGCGAGCGTTACCGGGAGAATCACAACCCAATGGAAAAAGTTGTTACATGGAAATGTTGAACAGAATGTAACATACACAGTTTCGTAATATATAGGTACTAAACGTAGATTAAATATTAAAGATATACGGTACAAAAGAATTCAACAACCTCGCACTTCCTTTAATTTGCGTCCAACGAAAATTTTATGTCGTATGAGTATTAATCGTCTTAAAATTTAAATGGACTTGAGGCAAAAAGCAAATAATTTTACATCCGCATTTTAAAAAATGTACCAAATTTTAGTAAATATTTGTTTGAATAGTACCTACTTTTTTTTATTAAATGTTAATATATATTTGTTACGAAAACTATTAATTTGATTTAACTGTCATTTTTTTATTAGTATATATTTATTTATTTATTGTAAGTAAATGTTTAATTAGTACTATTGCAAAAAATATATATTAAGATTTAATAAATTTTTTCCAATATGTACCACTCACATTGTCAGTACAGATCTTTCTAACTTTAAATGCTAAAAATTTCAATCTATTAGAACGACTGTAAAATTTTAAGAAAAATCGATTCTGAAATATTTCTTTAATGCGGAAAATCGGGGCAGTAGAGAACTGACTTGCAAAGTTTTAAAACTGTGCCGTAACAGTAGAAGCCAGAGTAAAGGCAACGGCTTCTTGTAGTTTTCTGCGAACAGATGAGGAGGAATGTAAACTGCTGTGTGCGTGCGTGACGCGAGTAGAATCGCTCTAGCAAAGCTAGCATCAAGGGAATTAATTCACTCTTATCGCCGCGCTACGATCGGTTGCTATAAGGGGTTTGCGGTATTCCACTCGAATTATTATCATGCTTAATAACATTCCGTGCACGGGGTACCTATATGTAAGTGCCACAAATATTGCAAGTACCATCGAGAGAGAATGATTTCCGTCAGCTTGCGTTTCATATGATAAAATTGAGCACGCATATATAACATCTGTATTTTTGAAGTTAAATTCATATACACAGCACACTCTTTATATAATCACGAGTGAACGTTCTACTGCGGATTTGATCGTGATTGACTATAAATGGAAATGTTACCGAAATGCACACATATCAAATAAAAAGGAATCTCTTCATTTTCATTGTTAAGCGATTCCTAGGTGATGAATATTATTGTACAATATTTTATATTACAATGTTATTGATCGTCTGGAGACTATATTGAATCTCCAGACCGTTTATTTCGAAATGTTTAAAGGAGGCATCTCAATAATATTTTACAAAATAATTATATAATAATATTGACCGTCTAGAGGCCGCTTTAGATGTTAAAGGAGTAATGGTAATCCATCTTCTGAGTTGAATAATATTTTATTATTTTTAATCTCCATGTGTCAAAATGTAAATCAATTCATTTCTGTGGTTACTTTCAAAGCAAACAACACGTCCATATTAACGTATGTACTTAGTAAATAATAAATCGAATTTGAGTACACACAATTTAATACATTTTAAAATAAAGTTAAATTGTTTAATTCCATTGTTTTAGTTATTAAATTAACGGCATATTGAATAGAATCAGTGGTGATTCAATGGTCTATAGAAATATAGTTAAAACTATAACTCGATTTGAGTATAATTTGATATTATTAATTTAAACAGTATTAAACATACTTTCTACAATAGAACGACTTATTTCGTACAAATTGTACAGTTGTCTAGCTCGAGGGAATAAAATTCGAAAAATTCAATGTTTCAGAAGAGCGTATTCTATTCTTTTCGACGCGATTTACACGCGCACGTACTCACACATGCACACATTGTTATTTTAGACAGTATCTTCCTTACATGTTCCTTTTTTCCCGGGAGGTCAGTGAATTATCGATCTTCAGAAAATTAATAATTCACCCGCGGCGCACATATTAGATGAGCCGGAGTCTACGAACTTCCCTTTGTAAGTATCGTCCGTAAAATAATGTACTTTTCAAATAATTCCCCTTAATGGCGGCTTCTGTAGGTACGCGAGATTAATGATCTCGCAATATGGCCTTTCGAATGGGGAGGGATAATAACAGCGTGGTAAATGGGGGCACACATAATGTGGGTCACTCCCACGTGTGCGTGGAGTCGGTCGGACCCTCCGATGTAGCCGAGCGCGTTTGGGAAGCAGAATGCTCCGAGCCCATCACGCCGGAGTGCATCATTTTCATACGTAAACACGCAAGGGGATAAGGAATGGCAGGGACGGAAGGGGAATGGCGCACATCGGCAATAAGACAGATGGCTTCTCCGCGTTCCAGGTTGCGCCCGCGCCGCCCAAGTACCTGCCGGCACCCGCGTTCAATCCCGCAGGACGATGATTCCAACCTGTTTCTAAGATAATCCCTCCTCCCCCGAACAGCGAACGACAAATCCAATCTTGCGCCGCCCGGCGATTAATTCGAAAGAGCCATCGTCGAGGACCTAAACGGTCCCGGGAAACTCTTGAAACTCGCTTAAAATACCCGGTCGTATGTCGAGACGACAGTTTAACACGTTGACTGCTATTATACAATTAGGTAACTTTGTTTCCGACTTTATTTTTACATATAACATGTTATTTTAATCCTTTGGAGCTGACGCTTGTAAATTAAATTTGTAATCAGTTACTGACGCTGAATTTTTAAGACTAAATTTTATTTATGTTAATTAAAAGGCATTAATTAATTTCAAGCAATCAAAATGATGTAATACTAATTGTAAGTATATATTAAGAATGTTACAAGAAAAAATTTAATTGTTTGATATTTTTAACAGAGAGATTTATAATTGAGTGAGTATATGATAGATTAATCATAAATTAAAAAACTGAAATAATAATATTAGAATTAAAATAATTACATTAACAGATCGATGATCAATTTAATCGTAATATTATTATTTCAGCTTCAGTTTATGGCTACGATTCAATTAGTCCGACAGTAAACGGCGCGCAGTTTATATAACTAAAAGATGTATTAGAATTTATATATAAAAATATTATTAAGCATTAAGATAAAGTTTCTGTATTGGCCCTTTCCTTACTTATTTGATTTATTCATATATACTATATATAGTTGTCTAGATATTTTATTATTGAATATAATTAAGTAGTTTAATTGTTTGTTGTTTCAATTATTTCAATTGTTTGCAATTGTTTGTTGTTTCAATTTTATGAAAAGAAAAATAAGAATTTTGTTGTAAATTTTAGTGAAGATGTATGTAATTAAGTAGTTTATTAATCTTCCAAAGCTGAAGGTGGATCTATCCAATCCATTCGATCTTTTTGTAAAAAAATTCAAACAATTTAATTTTCTATGTTACATCTACAAATATGAATTATTCTTATAATATTCTTAAAATACACTGCTTACGCGCCCGGTTCTTCATTATCTGGCTGACTTATGATTAAGCTTAACTTGATTTTATCCAATAGGCTTCATCTATGATGATGTCATGGATAAAGTCCATTGAATGAAACATTAAGTTAGGCTTAATCACAAGTTAATCAGATAATAAAAAACCGGGCCTTAGTATTTATTCTTTTTTTTTTATATGAGTTATGTTATTTTGATTTCTTGAAATTAATTAATGCCTTTTAATTAACATAAATTAAAGTAATTTTAATCCTGAAACACAATAAGGTGTAACAAGCCATAAGATATTGGCCAGTTAATGTATGTGAGAAGAATAATTGACTATGTGATTGATTAATTGATTGATTTCTTACGACTTACTACACTTATTATGTTTCGCGGGATTAACGGACTCGGCGTCAATTGTGTTCCAGATTTTGACGTCAGCTATGAAGGATTAAAATAACATCATATATAAAAATAAAATCTTAGTTATATTCTCATTCTTCATCAGAATTCATATAATAAAATTTTTATTTAAAAAAAATTGGATTGGCAAATAATTGGCGCGTGTATAGATCGCCAACTACAAATTAACTCAATGCGTTAAGATCGTCAGAACGATGAAACGATTGTCGCGCAAGATAAAGAATCTTTGATGGTATATAATTTGCATTACTTCAACCGTAGCCACTCCGACAATCATATAAGAAAGAAGTCGTGCACCTCGAAAGACATCTGTATTTACACGTCGTTAAGATCTTACTACTCATTAGATCGACGTTACTCGCACTTGTCGGACATAACGGATGTCATATGTAAATCCGGAGGAAAAAAAACAGGTGTCTCGTACACACACGGATCTGCTGCGGTGAAAGCGGTTTTTAAACGGCGTCGCGTACAATCGTTAGTTTCGAAGTAAACGAGTCGCACTCGGACGGAATTGACAATGCGGAGAGCGACTCGATTCAATCGGTACGCACAATAGCGTACTTTCTCTCTGTCTGGCGCCTCCCCGCGTCCCACACTTCTCTTCCACCCCCGTAGTCGTGCCTATCTCCCCGTGATGCGCACCCGATCGAAAATATGGGGCATTAACTTCGCGAACGTCGGAATACCTGACCACTCGACAATGGCCGCAATTAGCAATGATGCCCGTAATACCTGTGCACAAACCGATATGTATACGATTATCGGTCGGCATTGTGCATACAACACATATGTACGTATATGTACATGTGCGTCGCGTGCGACTAATAGCGCCGTGGGACCATTTCGTGACAGACAAGCACAAGTATTAATTTCATATTTGTTTCCGCACTTAATTACCGTAATCGGCCGTGTCGCTCGTGACCGGCCTATTGATCATCATTCTCTCACGCTTGTCCCATTGAGCTAAGCGCGACGACAACACCACGGTATTTCGTGAGTTGCAGCAATTGCTGTAATCAAGACGAGTGCACTTTGTGTTACGTCGCTCGCATCCCATGAACTTCGTGTCCTGTCGCGAATCAATTCTGAATCAAATAAAAAGATAGCGCGTAATACAAATATAAATAACATAGAAATTCGTTCGAGATATCGCTCCCTCGCTTCAAAAGTGACGCAATTCGAAAAACGTGATCTTCGAGTTATTATCATGAATAAGTTAAATAAACATTATCCTATCAATCATCAAAAATTAATTAGCTTAATAAAAAGATCATCACCAAAACATCACAATTCAAAAAAGTGGTTTAAAAAAATCATTAAAAAACTCAAGAGTTGTAAAACGAACATAGCATTTGATCAAGAATATATTTTTTTACGATGTTATTTGATTAGTCAATGTTTTCTTGCCGAGTTGAAAAATAGTTTTTCCCCTTTTCTGAAAAATTTAATTTTTTTTAGTTGTGTCATTTTTAAAGTAAGAGAGCGATATTTTGATTCTGATGATAATACAATGAAAATATAAGTTCATAAAAAGAACGATTGCTGATGTATGTAAAAATTTAGTTAAATACAGAGGTTTGAAAATAATTTTGTTGGGTCATCAAAATAATTATATAGGACGTTCAAACTGGTTGTTAGAATGTTAAAACTTCTTGCAGCATTGCTTATCATGCTTAAATTCCTAATTACTTTAATGGTTTAACAAATTATTTTCAAATCTATATTTATATTTAATCAAATTTTCAGATACTTCAGAAAAATTGCTTCTTCCGTGTTTTTAATAAATAATTTAATAATAAGATCATAATAAATATTAAGCCAACCACACACGTTCAAGTGTGTCCAGTATGTATATGCACAAGCGCTTGTAAAAATTTATTGGAGCGTGTAGATGACAAAACTGCGCAGTTATTTTGATTTGTGCAAGCGACTGAAGCAAATATGAAAACTTATTCGATATATGTACTTGCACCAAACTGACTTGCACAAGTAAATTGGAGTGTGTGTGTGGAAAGCTCAATTCAAACTAAAGGTCCTCTAATCAAAGACTAGCCATAAAAGGGCACTTTATTCGTATCAAACTGAAGATTGAGATTAGATTGGAATTTAACCAATCAAAATAAAGTTCAGTAAACTTGATAGCGATTTTCTTTCTTTTGATTAGTTAAATTCAAATTTCAATCTCAATCTCTAGTCTGAAACAAGCTAAAGTAAATCTTTGATGGTCAATCTTTGATTAGAGAGTCTTTAGCTTTAAATGAGTCTGCCATGTCGTTACACGTGCTCCGATTTACTTGTGCCAGTTTGGCACAAACATATCGAATGAATGAATTTTCATGTTTGCTCCAGTTTACGCAAGTCGAAATAGCTGTGCATTTTGTCATATATTCCAATAAACTTGCACAAGCGTGCTTGCATATGTATACTCGACAAGTTTACTTGAACATATGTGGCCAATTATAAGGAGCTGCAGTATACTCTCTAAATCTCGTGAAGTGAAAATACGGCTACTCTTGTTCAAAAGTGGCAAATTTTCACTCTTTTTAGAGTGAGATTTACTTTTTTGAAATGAGATTTATTCCAAAGGAGTAAAATTTCAATTCCTTTTTTAGAGTAGATAATACCAGGGTAGAGATGGAACCTCACTCCAAAAAAGGGATTGAGATTTCACTCCTTTGGAGTGAATCTGATTCCAAAAGAGTAAATCTCATTTTAAAAGAGCGAAAATCTGCCACTCTTGAACAAGAGTGGACATATTTTCACTCTTTTTTCAAGACAGACTAAATTTTCGATCTCTTCGAGTGAGATTTCACTCCACGAGATTTAAAGAGTATACTTGTAAGCACGCTTGTACAAGTCTACCAGGACGTGTAGATGATAAAACCATACAGTTATCGTAAATACAGTACACATTCTGGTAGATTTGCACAGATATACTTATCAACTTACTTGAACGTGTATGGTTGGTTTTAATAAAATAAATTATGTCATACACAAATTGCAAAGTAGTACATTACCGTCCGTCTCTATCTTGTTCATGTAATGGAAGCGCGATCTCTACGCGTCAACGTAGGATCATAAGATTCTAACGGATGATTTCCTGAAAGCGATCTCATATTATTGCCCAGGCATGGCATAACGAAACACTCGAAGCTCAATCCGTAGAGAGGTCGCCGACACGATAATGAAGTTTCGCGCTCCGTGTCATAATCGCGTGCCCGTGTGACATTAATCGAGTGGCTTTCTCGAGCATAATCGAGACAGAACAATAAGAGCGAGGGAAAAAAATCGCGACGAAGGAGACGATGGGAGACATCCTCTCTTTCACTCTCTTTCTCTCTCTCTCTCTCTCTCTCTCTCTCTCTCTCTCTCTCTCTCTCAATCTCCGCGGCAGCGGCGCGACGCGTAATTGACAACGCGAGAGAGAGAGGGAAGAGGGAGAGGAGGGATGATGGAGAAACTCTCTCTCCGTTTTGGTCCGTACATTCGATCGCCATTGTCCACGTCCACAAAACTGGGATTTTCCATGACCAGGGACGAAGAGAGTGAGCGAGAGGAGAAGATCGCATTTATTATTCAGCCGCGTGCTCGACGTCGCTCGCAGAAACAATAGGAAAATGAGAGCGAGATGCGGGCCCGGCACGTTGGAGCACCACTTTCGGCTGTCGATCTCGCGTTCGCTTAAAAGCCCCCTCCGTCCGATGGGGTATGCATACTGCCGTGTGCATGGCCACTGCATTTCGGCACACATCCGCACGGCGAGCGATATAATCGCAATGGGGAAAAACAATTCTCCCGTCAGGTGGATGTTTCTGTGGTGTGCTAAAGGTCTGCGGAGTTGCAGACCCAACATGATTGCAAACCCCTGCGGTGTTTCATTTTAGTCTTGTGCTTCTCCACACAAGAGCATCCGTAACGCGTTACGTTACGTTAAGTTACGTATTTAATCATAAGCCTGTACGTAACGGTAAGCTTACGTCACGCACAAAGAAATTCAGAATGTAATGTTTAATGTTATATTATGATATTCTTTGTGCGTTGATGTAAGTTTACTATTACAGACTTGAGTTTACAATCAGAACTTAACATAACATAACGCGTTATCGATGTTTTTATGCGAAGAATTTAAGACTTCAGGAAATACAACTTAATATCGCTTCGAATTTTGTATACGCAATTATTTTATATTGTAAAATATTTTACTCAGCCGCCGTGTTTCATTAATTATACTGAACAAATTTTAATTAACGTTTTATTTCTCAACAAATAATAGATTTTATTACAGGATTTTTTATTCAAAAAATTCTACCATCTGTCAACTCCGCTTTAAATTTCTTATATAATAACGCAAATTTATAATATATACGGGTGTTTCTAAATATGAAAAATTTTAGGAGACGATTATTTGCCGAAAATTAAAAAGAATTTCAGATGATAACATTTCTGGCCGTTAAAAGGTTTTAATATAGAATTAAATAAGGGTTGCTGGTTTTATCCCCTTATAACTTCATTTTTCTAAATTGTCTCAAATTTGAGAAAATAAATAAATTTTAATTTTTATCTCCTGCTCTCTCTTCTCTCTCTCTCTCTCTTCTCTCTCTCTTCTTTCTCTCTCTCTCTCTCTCTCTCTCTCTCTCTCTCTCTCTCTCTCTCTGAAAATCCGTATCTTCTCAGGGAAGAATATATGTATAGTTTATGTTTATATATGAAAAAGTTTCCCTCTTCCTTACCTTTTAACAAAGAATCATTTCCTAAAATTTTTCTCACTTATTTAGAAACATCCTGTATGATTATAGATCTATACAAAAAATTTAAATAAGATATTTTTAATATCTTTTTAATATATTAAGGTAATAAAATTTGTTGATATAATAGTATCGTAGAAAATTTGATTATCGGGGATCCTTGATAATGTTCAAAAATCAAAATTTTTATATCGTTTCCTTATTTTAAAAGTAACAATTTAAAAAATTGGGATAAATAAAATTCCTAGAAAATAGGAAAACTATTTTTCAACTTCACAGAAAATTATCGATTAATTAAATACGTAGTATCAGCAAAAAGAATATATTCTTAACATGATCAAATATCATTTTTGTCATTTTTATTTCACAACCTATAAAAATCACTCTTTCTGAATAGTGACGATTTTAACAATTATTTTATAAAATTAAGTTAATTCACTTTTGATGATTGATAGTAATTTTTACTTAATTCATTTACGATAATAATTCGAAAATCGTTTTTTTTTTTAGTTATGTCATTTTTGCACAAAAAGGATGCTTTTATTGAAATATCTAAAATTTTAGATAGACAGGTTTAAAAATAATTTTGTTGGACTATCGAAATATTTATGTAGAAATTTCAAGCATGATAAGCAATATTGCAAAAAAATTTGGATATTCTAGTAACCAGCTTGAGCGTCCTATACATAATTAATTAGATAGTACAACAAAATTATTTTCAGATCTGTACCTAGCTAAATTTTTATATTTCAATTAAATCATCCTTTTCTGTATGAAGTAAGGAAGCAATATGTATGTTATCAATTCCCGAGTGCAATTCTCTTTGAATTTTTAGGACCACACACACAAATGTGCACCTCGCTGAATGTGCACCTCTACCTCTCTCACCCGTTCGAAAAGTGTTTGATTCCCAAATCGGCAAATGTCATACATGCACATGTCATACGTGTCGCATTCGATCCCGTGCGAGAGATAAAAAAAAGCTGGTATAGCTTTTCCTCACCATTTTGCGGGCGCCTGAGCGATCCGCGTGATTTAACCGAGCGTCACTAATGCGATTTGGTACCCGGTCGATGATTGATTATTAAATTAATAATCGAATTACAAGCGTGCCCGCGGGCACGTAAACGCGCACGTGTACGCACGCATATATGTGCGCCACACAAGTGTATTATACGCCAAATGTGCACACGCGAGCGCATTCTATGCATTACGTTTCGAGTGCGCGTTGCGGTCGACGGCCGACGAGAGCTTTCGCTCAATCGTGCTCGCGATACGCGAGAAACACGCATTTGCAGATTTCTACGCGTTGGCGTTGCTTCCAGTACGCGCACGCGTGTGTATGGCATATACGGAGCGAGAAGCATTTGACCCGGATCGGAGCCGTTAACGATGCTTTTCGAAAGCGCCGCGAAAACGTCCGTGTAGGACAGCACTTGGCGTTCGATAACGGAGGCTCTCTAGTTCGCTTGATCGAACATCAAATACATATGTACGACGTTGCATCGTCGTTGTCATCGTTGTTGGAACCCGTCACTTGCACAGATGAGAGGAAAGGAAGGAAAGATTAGCCGGCCAAGAAGGGACTTTAGTAAGCCGTGTTTCCGCCGCAATAAAATTATAATTGCTACCCGGCACGTAACGAGGAGGGGAGGGGGAGGGGTTAAAGCCCCCGCTTACCTCGTTATTATCTGCTATAGTAAACACAGAGCAGAGTATCGAGTCTCGAGGAAACTCTCGCATGCGCGCGTCCGTAACGCTCTCGTCCGGCAGATTGCGTCCCACGCAATTAGAGTAGAGAACACACACGCGACATGCGAGGAATTAAAGGGAAAAAGTCAGAAAATATAATATGTAGGAACTTTCTGAGCGCGAGAAACGTAATATAAGGTATACGCGGTAGAGAGAGGGAGAAAGAGGAAATATTATATTGCGCTGGATGGGATGGAATCTCCACACAGCGGCCGCGGCGGTCGCACGAAACGAATTGTGGAATAATCGCGGCCAAGTTTTCCTTTTGTTGCGAATTTGAGTGGTTATGCGGTGCGGTCGGTGCAGGTGAGCCTGGCCGTCCGAGAGACAACGGGCGATGTCACAAGCGCGCTAATTGTGTATATCCCGTCCCGATGGGACTTTATTATCGTGCCGATGTCGAGCACCGTCGCCACGGAAAGGGGAAAAAGGGCTGATGAGACAAAAGGCCGCGATGGGAGGTGCAATTAAAAATCACGATCTGCCACGAGAACCGCTCGCGAGAGATAAGCGCAATTGATGAATGTGTTGTTGCGCGAAACCTACGATAACAGGAATAGAAGGATTATCATCCTTCGTTATTTCACTGGTCGCTGAGAGAAAAATAATTGGTACTTGTAACTATACTTACATGTTACTATAATATAATTATAATTATTACTGCTATAATGTTATTAATAATATTTATATGTATACAGTTCTATCAACAAATATGTATAGTTGGCAATCGACAATGATTATAATTACAGTTATTATTACCATAAAAATCACTATAATTTAACTGTAAATTACAGCCATTTTTTATTACCATATTTTTGTTAATAAAAGAGATAGTTATTATTGCTAACAGTGTAGCAATAATCATAATTATAGTAGGTTATGTAAGTACAGTTACTAATGTTTCGGACGATACCGAGATTAATCTATATCGGTACTGAGACTGAGACGAGACTGAGACGAGACTTAAGGTCCGAATTCGAGACCGATACGAGATTTTTTATATCGAGTCTCGACGATACCGAGAGTCTCGTCAAGACTCTCGAATTTTGTAATATGTAAGATACACTTTCCAACGCGTAAGATATTTATATAGTCTTAAATTTTTTATATAGATATTTATGTTATATATAAACTTTTTATATATATTGTTATATAAATATTTAATAAGTCTTAAATTGTACATTTTTGATACAAAAAATTAAAAATTAAGTTCTTTAACAAACATTTCGTACAAAATAAAGAACAATTTATATTTGTATATATTAAAGGACGTTATTGAGAGGCGATATCAAATCGCTAAACACAAATTCGCAGTATCATATAGATATGGTAATATTCGTCGTATCTTCGCAAGGTTTTTCCTGTTTTTCTTTGCGGTCAATTGTTAAAAAAGGCAATTTAAATAAATTTATCGATCCTTGGTTAAAAAAATTTTAATCTTGAGTAAGTGTCAAGATAAAATTCTTTATTTGTTATTTAAATCAATAAGGTTCACAAAACAATTGAAAATAGAATCCAAGCATGGAAAACGTTACTGATATAAAAAGCACGTTACAAGAATTAATTTTGCAGCAAATAATTATGAACAAATATTAAATATTAAGAAAAAAATGAAAAGAATTACACCATCGCAATTCTATGGAAAAGTTACAAAAGAAAGACTTATAATTTTTTCTATTATGCAAAAAAATAAAAATCACAAATTATTAAAAACTCATTCCAGCATGTAGTTAGACCAGTTAACAAAAAACTAATTGGAAAATACGCGTTTCTTTTGTAACTTTTCCAACAGAATCGATTAATCAATTTATCTTTACAGTCAACATTTAATAATTTGTTCATAACAATTTATTACAAAATTGATTTTTGCGACATACTTTTTGTCATATTTGGAATCAGTGACTTAAAAAATCTCTTTATAGGCATTTCCATATTCATATAAAGATTAATTTTAAGTGTCATAATTTTTACATGACATGATGGGTCTTCAGCTCATTGTGCAATGCCGTAAAAAGTTTCAACATTTTGATAACCAGTTTAAACATCGTTCTTTCTGTGTAGTGAGAAGCATAAAATAAGTAACTTGTAATGCACACTCGAGATGCACATTAAAATAAAATGCAACGGAGGATCTAAATGTAACAAGTACGACTATTCGCCACTATATCGCGATATCTTCTTATTAATTATGCAGATTAGCGGGATTATAGTTTCGTTGCGACAATAAACAAATTGCACGAAAGTTTGTTTAACGAACGAACAACTAGCGACGTGACGAAACAGAGCTTTCGCGCGTCTAAAGTTTGACGTGCACACGCGACATTACGAATAGTCATATTTCGAGAGCATCAAGCTCGTCCAATTGAGAGCCTCCGCGAGTTCACGCGCGCGCAGAAACACACACATACAGCATTAATTAGGGGGGCTCAAAAGGGCCCTCTGGTACGCGTTATCCCTCTCCTTTCGCCGCAACCGCGATTGCTATCATCGGCAATCTCGTTATATGAAACTAGGCAACAGCGGATACGGTTATTCCTCTATTGTCGTGATTACTACCCTCCGCCCACATTGTCATTCCGCAGTCTGATGCGCGCCCGCAATTGTGCGCTCCCCTTCGGGAACCGCATCCAGAGGAGTACAGCGTTCGAAACACAGTGACAACGCGATTTCAAAAGAACTATATAAATGGGAGAAAAATCATTTCGACAAGGCCCTTCAAATCGAATTCGAAACCTCGCTCGAGTTTCTCATCGCGATTCCTTTGTTTAAAACTCTTCTGCATTATCTGTGCCACTGCCGAGTTTATCTTTGCAAAAAGATTGCAAACTATTTTCACGATTAAATACTTATTGTCGCCATTATTGCGCCATCACGAGGCACTCCCGTTTAACGAGAAGTAAATTGTTTAATAAGAAAACAATCGTGAAAACAATGCCAAGTTAGCAGTTTCGGTGTTGTCATTTTATTCGGGCGGTAAATTGAACGCAGAGCTCCGCTCGGAATCTTCTTAATCAAATACGCGGAACAAACGCGGCGAGATAGTCGTCATTCGAAATGTCTTTGAAGAAAGATGGGTGCGCGCTGCAGGAGCAGGGTACGGATTACAGGAGTCGTCGTGTGGGACCACGACCGAAAGATTAATTAGACAGATTTAATTACGTTTCCTTTTGCTACAACTTACTTTACTACAGTTTCATTACCGTAAATTTGCTTTACCTCTGTCCCCCGTTGCTGTTTACTTTGCGCGGTAGTAGACAACACAATGCCAGTACATAATGCCGTATTGCGTTTCTTGCTCAAACACCGTACTTGCATCTGCATCACGTTTGCCGCAGCTGCAGAGGAGAAATTTGCGAGAATGGCGGAGATCATTGGCCATGCTCGCATAACAGACCAAACAGGGAGAATGTCCAAGTTTGCTCCCTTTTTCCCCGAGTTCGTCGCACGTATCTCGGTATCATTTATGCAAGTTGATTCGCCGTTTGTTCAGGCATCAATTTTTATTCAACTTTCCAGCCGGCGACTTTGCATCCGTAACGTTCTATTCAAAATACATGGCGTCGCGAACGTTAAAGTTAATGCGGAAACGTCTGTTGTTAAACGGGTCGAAGAACTTCAGATAGAGCGATACCTCGCTTTGAAAGTGGAGTAAAAAAATTTCATTGAAAATTACAATTGTAGTAATTCTGGATTTTGTTAAAGGTGTACATTTACACATAAGTTACAACTTACAAAATTATAAAAAAACATAGATTCTGTCATATTATTCTTTTTTTGTGTTAATATAATTTTAAATGAAACGTTTGCTAAATTATACATTTTATGAATTTAAATAATACTTTTGAATGTAATAATTTAATATTGTAATTTTTTATTTGACTTAAAAAAAAATTTGCTTGCGGCGCCACCAATGGCCTCCTCTCTTGACAAATTTTTAGATCCGCTAAATGTAAAAATGCAAATATAATATGTATAATATTACCATTATATCATATAATATTATAATATAAAAATTTGTACATTTATATATAAAAATTATAAAATATATTGTTATCGTAATTTGTTTAATATAAAGGTATATTTACATAATTAGAGACAAAGATACTAACTTTTGTAAAAATGCACAATTTTATATTCTCCCCGTACTTTCAACATCAATAACTTTTACACATATTATTTATGTAATTTTATATACCTTTATGCAATGTATATAAATTAAATTCAAAACGCATGAAAGTCTAAGTTATATTATGTATTACGTTATAAATAAGAAAAATTATTGTATCTCAATAAATGCTTTAGCCAAGAAAAAATCTCGACTCCAAATATATTAATAAAAAAAATATATTTCAGATTACAATTATATATAGAGAATATATTGTATACGTGCGGTATTCACGTCGCCGTTCAAATTTCGTGCAATTTGTTTCTCATCTCATTGGTAAAGGGAGTATGCGGATCATACCCTAATACTATGTGGTCGCTCTGCGGTAAGAGACACCATAAATACCATCCCTGCCGATCTGCATCCGATGGTTAATTTACACGGAGGACGACAAAGGTCTCTCCTCGGCTGCGGCGTCCCTCGAACCGCCCCGGGGGACGCCGGAGCTCCTCGTGCACCTGCATCGCCGCTCGGCTCGACGCAGCTGCACGGCGAACGGGAGAATAGTGACCGTAGCGGTAACCACCACGTGCTGTCAGTATCACGGCGACAGCGACTGGGCCTGGGCAAGAAAACCTACATAGGGTCGGCTTGCGCGAGCGCGCACGGGCCGAGTAAATTCGTAAGCAATTATCCAAACTTGGAGGAACGAGGCCGCACAACGATGGCACTGGCTCGAGTCGACTATAACGACATTCCTTACTCCTCCCGCGGGATCGTTCCCGAATTAATGCATAGCCCGTGGCTAGAATACTATCGTCCGGGGAGAGCGAGAGCGAGAGCGATATAGAATAGCCCGGCTTTGAGAAGCAATTATCGGGCCGCCACCTTTCTCTCCCTCTTTCTATCTTTCTGTCTATTTATCTATCTTCCCCTCTCCTCTCTCTCTCTCTCTCTCTCTCTTTCTCTTTTCTCTCCTGCTTATCGCATCCGTCGTCGTTAGTTCCGAATTAAATCCTGCTCACGTTTTTCGTGTCGACGAACACTGCCTGGGCAATATCTCACGGCTTGTATGGACGATTTCTTCTCTTTAGAAATCGATCACTATCACCATCTTCACTACTTCCGTACGTGAAGAATGACAATTAACACACGTAAAAATATATATATATTATCAAATATGAGTAAATTGTATGTATGAGCCTCCGCGATTGTTAGTGCGTTGAAAAATATATTTATAAAACAATAAAATATAATTCGTAAACAATTGGAATATACTTATCAACGAAGTTAACTGCAAACACGTTTAAATTGAATTTGAGTTCTCTTTAGTACGGAAGTGACATACCTATACACTCATATAGACAATTTATTTATATTTAATTTATTCTTGGAGTTATATGTATTTTTATTTTAATACATTTTTTAAAAATATATTAGTTTTATAATTTTTATTTTAATATATATATTATTGCTTTTATTACTCCCTAAATTCTTTGGAGTGAAGTCTCATTTTAAAGAGTGAAAATTGAGCCTGTCTTGGAAAAGAGTGACTTAACTTTCGCTCTTTAATAGTGAGATTTTATTCTTCAAAGTGAGATTCACTCCAAAAGAGTTTTAGAAAATATAATATCGTTTATAATTTCCTTCTTTTCTTTGACTCCTAATTTTTTAAACGTGAAAGTTATTATGCCAATAATTGATAACGATCTTTTGATGTGGAGTTTATTGTTACCAACAGTATCTTTCGCATATTGATATTGTTTACCTAGCGAGTGTTTATCTAATTTAACAATACAAAGTGTCTTATAAGATCGTAATATGACTACACAATTGGAAATAAAGGCCTTAGATGGCCAAGTTGGATCTTTAGTGCTGAAATAATTCTGTGTGAATTTATATACTACATATTCAACTCCTCAAACTGCGCACCGAATTTATTTTCAGTCTTGAAACGCAATTCTAACAGAACTAGAATAGTAATCACAAATTAAATTGACAGGTAATTTAATTATATTCATGCTTATAAGACATCTTACATTGATCTTAATATTCTGATGCTGATAATTGCATCAAGCCTGAAATCTGTAAATAATTTTATTGCGAAAAATATTACTTCGGTCGGGGATCGAATCTGGATCTCTTGTATTACGTGCGGATCTGCTTTTATTTTTAAACGAGCAATCAGTTTGCGGTGTACACAGATTCCGTTTAGTTATTACTCGTTCAATTAAAACGGTATGGTGCTTAGTGGCGAGCACTCAGTCCTCGTTTGAGTACTTAGCAAATACTTGGCGAGAAGGTGTCCATTTGCCGCGATCCATCTCCTCTCACACTTCATTTCTCGAGAAAACGGTTTCATCGGTCGAAGCTGATTACACGCGCACAGTTACATGCATTTGATGCATGTATATATATATTTATATATATATATATAATCACATACGTATGTACGAGCTAATTAACCCATTGTTCAAAAAAAAGGTAATCATAATTATTCGATCATGTCATATTAGAGATAACTCCCGCGAAACACGAGATCTCATTTTATGGAAATGCGAGACGAGTTTAACAAACTTGATCATGTAACAAATCTGTAAATAGTTATGCATTTTATACATGATATGCACATGTATAATTTATATTGTAAATATACATATATAATAACGTATTAAAACAATTTGATGTTTCTATATTTTTTTACATATATGTGTAAATATAATATAATAAAAATATATGAATTCTTTTACAAAAAATATACATGCAAAGTAATGTACATAACAATTAAATACTTTTTTACATTCTTTATATTATGTATATAAATGTAATAAAACTATATGTATCTAGATATTTTAAAGGAAGTGTAAATATACATGTATAATAATGTATAACAATTAGACACTTTTTATATATATTTTTCTGTACATATACATATATATATATAATAAAATTAAGTGAAAGAAAGCCTTTAATGATCAAGCTGGATTTTAAGTGCTTAAATAATATTATGTAAATTTATATTTATACTACCTATGTAATTATCTAAATTGGATGCCGAATTAATTTTTCAGTCTTGAAACGCAAACTCGATTGAACTACAGTAATAACATCACAAATTAATGTTGAGCATCAAATTATTAAATTGCTAGGCAATTTAATTTGTGATGTTAATACTAGTAGTTCAATCGAGTTTGCATTTTAAGATCGAAAAATCAATTCGACGCGCAATTTAAATGACTACATTAGTAGTATATAAATTTACATAGTATTATTCAAGCAATTAAAATCCAGTTTAATCGTTAAAGGCTTTCTTTCCCTTTTTGGTGTGTTTTCATAATTACGGTTTTTTTTGTTTAATAAAATAATGTGTTTTTTTTTCAAAGGAAATATGAATATACATATATGCATGGTAAGATGTAACAATTAAATACTTTTTAAATCTTTTTGTATACATATTCAGTGTTACAAGCTGTTATTTCTGAAAGTATGCATCATAACGAAAACTGCATTAGATAAAAATTATATGATCTGAAAAACAATAATAAAGATCAAATTTCGAAAGAAATCGATTTTTTAATATGAAGGTCATTGCTATTTTTTTAAATTGTATAATTTTTTTTTACATAATATGATTTCTCTAACTATTCTGCATACAGAAGTATTAAAATAGAGATGTTGAAAAATCAATAGTTTACGAGATATTTTATATTGTATTTTGGCATATTTTTTGACATAAAATATGAAATATATTAGAATTTTTTTAAATTAATTTTTTTTATAAATGTGTCTTAGTACTTTTAGACGCAGAATAATGAAATAAATCAATTGGTGTAAAAAAATACATAGTTGCTTTTCAAAAAGGATATGTAATATCATGTTACAAATTGCATACTTTTTTTAGAAATAATTATGTGTTATCTTTATATCAATTGATTCAACTCATTCTGTACATAAAAATTCAGTTCGTTTCAAATTATAGTAGCCATTAATCGCCAAGCACATAAATAATACGTTTCTCGAGCTATTCAGAAGCGTTTTCGAAACACCGCGACGTTTGTAAAGAAAATGCGAAGTAGTACTCGAACGTCACTCGAATCGCAGCGCTTTTTGATGAACCTCAATAAGACACTCCATCTCCTGGCTGACGGCAGTCGAGTATTGTTAAACGAGTGTGTCGTAAAGAAAGTTCCTCCGCGACTATTAAGAGGGCAATTGCGGGGACGAAGAGTAAACTGAACAATGTCGTTACTAATTTCAGCCAATTGCGGCCGCACATGTCTCGTATACGATGTCCGTTCTCGCGCGCGTGTACGATTCGAAGCGAATTGCGTGTGCGTGCGCTCGATTACGAGACGACGAGTGAATTACGCTCGTGTAAAACGCTTGCAACGCAATAATTATTACGAGGGGAGTTGCAACTTCGACGAAGAAAGGTATACGTCGTCGGCCTCGCGACATGTTCGATAGCGTAGCGACCGCAGTAAACAATAATACTACCAATTAAAATGGCCAATTACGTCGTTAACTGCATCCTCGTTCTTCGTAACGTTGGCAGCTCAAATGCGGTCGCCACCGAAAGAATGGCCAGAATATATTTCTTTTCTAACGAGGAGAAGAAGAATCCGCAACGAGTAACGGTCGGAAATTAGAGATAATGTGAAAACGCCTAATGGATACATACCTAAATAAACGATATGTTCAAATTCTTTTAAATCGATTATTTAGCTCTCTTAACCTAGACAACAAAAGTCTAAAATTAGGCCAGTATTTATAGTTCTTATTTTAAGATCGTCTAAGTAATATCTTAAGATGCTAGTACGGTTCTATGATGGACTCATGACATTTTAAGACTGTACTTAAGATAGACTTAAATACAACATCCGACTATGAATACCTAAGACATCTTATAAAACGTCTAAAAGATAACTTTTAGTACACATGATTAAATATTTGTGTCCTGCGCATTCCTTTTCTTCGAAATACTAGGAGCACTTACAATTAGTTAAATAATGGCTACGTTTACACCGTGCGTTTAGTCCGCGACCTAAATGCATGGTGTAAACGTAGCCAGTGGTCTTCTAGTCTTTCCTTTTTTTTTTGAATTTTTCATATACACGGTAATTTTCCTTTACACGTGATGGAACGTTCATGTTTTGGGTTAATTTTTATCACTGTTACAAGTATATAAAAATTATTAATTCAAGTATACAAAATCAAGTATACAAAAATTATAAGTAATTCTTAAATGTACTTTAACATCTTCAGAAAGTATCTGTAAGATTGCGTACTTAAAAAGTTGTGTATAAATGTTACGACTAACTATTTTATGCTTCTAGTATTTTAAGGAAAAGAACATATAGGATATGAATGACCCAATTGTGTGTACTAAGAGTTACATAACTTTACAAATATATATACTGTCAGAAGATCTTAAAATATATGTAAAAATTATTTAATAATTTTAGAATATTTATATAAAAGTGATGGTAATGAACCTGGGACGCGAACAGTCCATTATATGTAGTAAAAGACTGGAAAATCATTGTGTATACAAAGGGTTAACATCTTCGAGGAAAAAGACGTCTGATAAGCTTTCTACAATAAGTCATTAATCACCACTCATATCACATTAGTAGTAAGCAAGAATTATAAGTCATAAATCTTAGGAAACTTGCATTCAGAATAAGTATTAGATTATTGTATCACAATATTTCAGCCAATCTGAAGGCTGGTAATTCTCAGGGCAAACAACGAGACATTACATAATTAGTCGATCATAACGTAATCTAAGTTTTAAATGGTAAGAAATGGAATTTAGCTATTTCCACGCAGTTACTGATTCCTGATTTATTATTGCTTTATAACACACTATTGTCTCGCTTACAACTCACTCCTGACTTTTATTTATTTTTATTAACGACTTTATTGTAAAAAGTCAATAAAATGTCTACACTCCGCCGACAACATAAATTTTAATTCTTCCATCAACAATAGAGATTTTCGAGAAACAGAATAAACTTTTCGTTTCGGATTATATAAAAATCTGAAAAAATTCTGATATATTTGTCAAAGCTTTAATAAGTTTCCACTATAGAAGTCGAATTGTATTTTATTTATTTTTTACGAATTTAAATTTTTCTATCAAAATTTACGATCAAAAATATCGTGATATCTTTAAAAATCTCAGTTGCCGATGGAAAGTTAAAGATATTTTTGCGAAAACCGTCTAAAAGATATCTAATGTCCATCTCTACCAATGTAAATTATTTATACAACTAGAAAAAGATGAAAAGTAAATTGAAACGAGATTAAAGTTAATCTACATTGGTGGAAGCAAGTCTAAAAGTCTTGATTTTGAGACACTTCGTATTGTTTGATAAGTCTCAAGATAATCACATATATCTGACAAAATCAACGCGATCGTTACATGAACATATCGTGTAACATGTGATAGTTTTGTGTAGTCGCATAGGTATTCATTTCGTCCATACGAGTAGCATGGGAGTAGCTTTAATATATACGCTTATCGCGCCGGTAGTGAATATGCACATGCGATAAAGCCAACCCCGACGTTTAAGATTACCCAAACTGATTGCGAGAGTGCGCACTGCGTGGGAGCACTAATAAATGCATCGCACGCGTGTGTGTACGCGGAAAGAAGCATTACTCGCGTGAGCGAGATACTTGGTACCTATACATACAACGTGCGTGTATGAGTCACTTAACCACAACGCTCGGCGATGAAGCGACGTCTCTCTGCTCCGTCGGCGAAGAACTCGCGCTGGTTACTGGTCATTTGACCTCCCGACCCGCCCACATCTCGTAAAACGGTCCAGCCGTCTTCCCAACCGCTATCGAGTAATTCGTGTTAATCAGCCTTCCCTTCTCTCCGCAACTCCCTTGAAGAGGACTACCTATTTCGCGGTGTTAAGTATAGCGAACGAGAATTTTAACCCTAATTGATATTCGCTCCGAAATTTCCTTAACTAATATTCGCCAGTCCAATGTACTTTAAATTAATGCATTGTATCTCTACTCAAAGTTAATGTAAGTGAACGATTTTTTTTTTTTTCATTAAAATTCGAGAATAATCTGAAAATAAGATTATGTAACTTAAATTTATGTAAGGTTGTGAAAAAATTTATTAAGAAGAATTTTTCACAATACGTAATTGAAACATATTATCGGATCTATTGGAGTATCAATTAGGGTTACTATCTTCAGAAAGGAACTGTGTACGAAATCAATCGTATACACATTACACAGCTTTATATCTTGCTCGACAAATTTTAATTTACTTATATTTTCTCTATGTTCAATATTATTTAACGTGTTTAGATCAATAAGACAGGTGAATAAATATACCGACATGAATAGCTAGCTAGAAAAATCTGTCCTTTTAAAAACTGTGCAATGTTTCTGCATATATTTCTTTAAAAAGAGAAAGGCTATGTTCAATAAAACGATTAATATTATTACGCTCGAGAGTTAATTATACGATAGTTTTGATACGATACATTTAAATATGAAAATTACACGATACGCGTAATATGAAAATCTTGGTAAAGTGACAAAAAGAGTGAAAAAAAAAACATTTGTAAGAAGAAACGTTCTTCTGTCAAACCTGTTACATATCAATGAAAAATAATAACTGCTATTACCTTTTCAAGCGTTAAACATGTTTACGTTTAATCCAAATATAAAACAAGATTTGAAAGGAATTACTAATTGCGGTGTAATAATTGAGCACGTAATTGCATGCAACGTGTTGTTTTTAAATTTCATACCGCAGTTCTTTCCTTGATTGTACGGTGCTAATTAAAGGTACGACGAGCGATCGATTTTCATGAATAAACGAACAATCGAAATTAAATGCAAGCAATTAACAGCAACTCGTATCGCAGTTTTGTTCTATGCGCCGTATGTTCATGCAAATTTTTTTATTCTGTTAATTTATATTTGTTTTTAAATTAGTTGAACATTAAAGCAAATAATGTGCACAATGACACATAAAATATTTAATAAATTTCATATTCGCTTTGATGTAAATTAATTCAACATTAAATCAAATAATATGCACAATAACACATAAAATATTTAATACAATCGTATCTAATTCATGTGCGAAATGAAGCTACTAATTTAAGCAACGATTCTTAACGCTAGGCGAGTGACATGTCTTATGACTTGTCTAACAGGGTCAATAATCTTATTATAAAAGAATGAGAGCTCGAATTACGAGCGCAGAAAATTCATTGCTATTTCAACTCTCACGCAAATAAATAGTTTCCACTGAAACGAATTGTTTCAAAACTCGAACAAAACGAGAGAGAGAGAGAGAGAGAGAGAGAGAGAGAGAGAAAGCCCGAATTAACTCGCAGCAGCTGCTGCACCTGCTGTTAACATCCCGCAAGAAATTTCCCAAAATTGAACGTTTTACCGTACCATAGATAGGGTGTAACGTGGCATGCCCCGGAGGGTTTTCATAAATCGCGATGTGCACATAAGTCCCTTTAACTAGAAATGTATCCCACGAACTCTCGATTTTGTAATAGCACTCCATATCCTCCAGAGAAAGAGAGAGAAAGGAAAAAGTGAGAAGAGAGGGAGAAGTGGAGGGGAGAGAGAGAGAGAGAGAGAGAGAGCAACTGAGTACGAATGTTGTTTGGTTACTCCACGGCTAACACGGACTGCAAAAAAGAATCACGAGTAAAATGTATCGACGTGTGGCGAACGTACAAATAAACACCTCCACTTTTGGCGCCAAATTTATCGCGCGTGCTTAATTAGCGGGCAAATAACGCGATTAACGCGGCGCGACAGTGTGTCGCGCGACTCGCGCGAATCGGGAAACTTGTGTATACGGTGTGTACACCAGCTTATGACCCGGAAACTGTTGCTCGCGACAGCCAGAAAGCGCAGCCGGTGTCCCGCGACCGGCGAAAAACGAAAGGCACACAAGGTAAACAATAACGGTGTCTAATACACCGGTTATTGCGCCGTGTTATTTATTTTCGACATACCTTATCGAATATCGACGGTATCGAGAAAATGTGAATTTCAGAATTATATATTGGAATTATTATTATAAAGAATTACGTGTATAACGTTGTGTAACATAAATGTACCTTTACTCCTAATTCTTTTATATGTATATCGATTTACTCTATAGGGAGAGGGAAATCCTTATCTCTTCTCCGGCTGTTATTCTTTAAGATATAGTCTTTATGAAAAGTTTGCATAACGCTTTCAATATGAGCTATATGCTAAGATATAAAAGACAGATACAATTTTCACCGTTACTTACGGAGGGCGAGAAAACGAGAGACGATGAATCGTCGAAACTTTTTATTCGCCGCGGCGCAGTGTAAAGCGCGTGGAATGGAATGAAACTCGAAGTATCGGCTTTGCATTTGATCAACCGTGTAATGAATAAGGAAAACTTGGCCGCGTTCGATGTATCGGAAGCTGTTGCGCCCATAAGCCTGAATTGTAAGCTCGCACAGCTGCGGGCGCGAAGGCGCACATACCGAGAAATAATATCGCATGGCAAAATAAATGGATTCCAAATCATAAATTATTCATAATAAATCACTGACACCGCCTTTAGTTTTCCATATAATATTTAAAAAAAACGCGACGTATTGTACAAAACGATAAGTACGCGAGATGGAATAAAAGCTCGATTTTCATAAAATTTATTTAAACAATATACAAAAAGATATACAATATATACATATATATATGAAATTATACGCGTTTGGTAATAAAATGAAATATTGCTCTTTGTGTTTATTAAAAATATTTTTATTTAAGAAATTTATTTAAAAACATTTAAATTTTTGGAAAATGGCGTTCGTAATAGCAATTCAAAATGGCAGTCCGAAACAAATAAAACATGAATAAAAAATATGAAGCAATATGCGTCTCTTATGCATTGTTTGTCGAAGTTTAATACGTAAAAATATAATAAATTATAACGGCGAAATAATTTATCTTGAATAATCAATGACTGAAGATAAAAATTTTGAAGGGAAGAGAGAGAGAGAGAGAGAGAGAGAGAAATAAAATTAGACCCTTGATACGGTGGGTGAAATAAAATTCAAAGTATCAGCTTTGCATTTGATCAACGGCGCGACGAATAAGGAAGCCCCGTGTCCTAGTCGCATTCGAATCCACGACGAGGCAAATCAATCCGCGAACTTCAAAAGAATCCCGCCACTCTGATCCTTCAGGATTCCCTGATACGCGTGGGAGTCTTTAATCAGGGTACGCGAGTCGACAGCTCTCGACAATACATCGACCCCGAAATGGGCTCGCTCGCTATTGTCTTGAGAGCCGGATGGTCCGTCCATCTTGTCACGTGGCACGTTAATTAAATCGCTAATTATTAAACTAATTGCCGATTTAATTAGCTCGCGAAAGAGAAATCCCGCGTGTTCGCAAACAGAAGAACAGAGACCCCGAGAAAAAGGACTACGGACCGCTTGATTGTGCGCAGTGATATCATACCTTCAGAACACGCGAGTCAGCCAACAGACTATCCAACACAATCTGAATTAGCCAATGCTGGATCAGCAGCCGATCGTTTCATTCCGGATTGTATCCTATCTGCAACATAGACAATCAGTTTAACGACCGTATCATATGACCGTTTTAATTTACACGTAAATTAGCGGTTTTAGGAAATATCATACATCTATACGTGTTTACGCAGTCTGTATGCTAAATTTGATCATGTCGTGTCAGTTTACTTGTTTGTTATTAACGTTTCGCGCATTTGCGAACCCTCATAGAAATTGAATACCTCGAAAATAGAAATTATTTATTAAGTACTGAACAATGACAATTTTAATCCTTCGTCTGCAAGCATATTTTTTTATGTCTACAATATTTTTTGTCTAAAATACGTAATAGATCATCATCTTTTAGTATTAAATTCGATTTTTGTAAGAGCATTCGATACACCGTTCAATACATATGCTTTCAGAATGTAAAGCACGTCGGGAACATTCGTATCCCAATACTATACAATGTAAAATACCTTACTCAATGCGAGGCGAGTACTTCGTATCAGAGGCACGCGCGAAAAAGAAGCAGGGAATCGTGGTTTCGTTCTGGAGTTTGCACTTCGAAACCAGCCCAGCCGTGCCCGTGGCCCGGCAGAGATCCTGCAAACTAACAGGACAGGGTCAAAGCGGTTCGCTCTATTGTATTCCTGGTTAACTACTGCTTACACAAAGCCTTGAAAAGCCGACGAATTATTTAAAAAGACTCGTTATTGTTCCGCGAGGCGAATGGTCAAATATTGCAAAACCACTTGTTAGCTAGATGGGAACTTTCGGTCGAAAGAAAAAACATTGTGCCCACGTGGAGAAACGGGACCTTCGACACTCAAATAAATTAATGAAAACTATTAGAGAGTATAAAGAGTGTGGATAAAGATGGATAAATATAAAACATTGCTCGATATAAAACTTCCGGTTTAACGTATATTGATTTTGTGGTCCGACTTGTTTAACAGAAAAATATGTAACTATGTCCGAAGCGATGTAAAACATCGATGCACCGTAAAATTGAGTGTTATCAAAATAGGATACTCAAAATAAATCAATAAATGTCATGTGACTATGTGACTACTAGCTCTGTGTATGTTGACGTACATGAGAAGAAAAAAAATAACTATCCAACGATTTTATTCTTCTAATTTTGTTCTTCGATATTTTGCCAACGCCGTTACGACAACCATCGTTGTCTTTACATAAACGGGTTTACAAATTTAAAATGAAATAGCTTTTGATATTTTAGGCAATATTTATGCCTTCTATATTTTACGCACTTTATGATAGCAAAACTGTTTTATAGTTTCAATATCAAAATAAGAATAAATATAGTACCGACATACGGGGCACAAATAGTAAATAATATATTAGCAATCCATAACGGAATAGTGACATGATATAGCGGATAACTTAGTAATAAATTTTGAAGGAGGTCACAAGAGAAAATAACTCGAAACATATATCTATTTCTTTGCGAGTGAGTCTTCGATCAACAAAAATATAACAGTATAACTATTTCAAAATGTTTGTTAATATTTCAAAATTTTACTTATTTCAAAATGATTGTGAGTTTGACATTAAACGGACAAGTGTTAAAAATAAAATCGTAGAGAAAGTTACTTTTGCAAATAAATATCAGTGTATCACTTTGTGATAAAATGCAGTAAAAATACTTTTCAGTTATTTTCTCTTGGAAAATGGCGTTTATAGCTCTTTTTATTTTCAAAGTTTCGATTACGTAGGATGGTTACGCTGTTATTACATATGTATCATTTATTGCAATAAAATTTATCTACAATTTTTGTAAATTGTACACATTATCGATGGAAGAACGAATGCGGATAAATTTTTTTCATTCTGAAAAGGTTTGCGCGATAATAATTGGCTCTCACGATCACTTTAAATTTCAGGCCGCTTTGGAGTACTCAATTGCGTTCGGTTGATCGAATATTTTTAATTACCGCTGTATTTGTTCCGATCGCCCTGCGGATGCACGTTAAATAAATTAATGCGCGCATGTCAACTATCGCGAAGTCATTTCCCGCTGAGATTTCTATTGCGCGGTCGAAATTTTCCACAAATAACTATATTTTCCGAGACCTTTCAAGAGTCGAGATTTTAACGTCAGGATAATTTTTTTTTAATTACCGGTCAATTAAATTATTCGAATTGTGTTCTGAATTGTACCATCGTACAGCATAAGTGAGTTAAAGTCTTGAATCTGTTTCAATGTGAGAACATATTGAAAAATAAATGAGAAAATTTTTTATTACCAATATTATTACTTCATTTTAATATTAATCTAATTATTATATTCTATTAGCAACATTTACTTCTTTTTAGGGATAATACATGTGTTTTAATTAGCTTAAATTAATTTAACATTATTTAAAAATTTAAATTATAACAACGTTTAACATATTGCTCCTTTAATTCAAAAGTGACATAACTGAAAAAATTAAATTTCACAGAAAAGGAGAAAACTCTTTTTCAACTTGACAGAAAATTACTGTTTAATCAAATAATATTGATAAAAAGAATATTATACATAAATATAAAGAACGCCAATAATCGGTCAAAGTTAGATGTTATGAATATAATACATATATATATATTCCTAATTTTTAAATTTAATTAACTCAGATGTGACTATGCGCCGAAATATTCGGACATTAACCGCAACCGATCTGAGATGTTAATAATATAAATATAAAAATGATAAGGCGCCGAAACATTCGGACATTCCTACATATAAGATAATCCCCCCTAAATTAATTTGATAAAGAGCTTATTGCGAAAAATATTACCTCAGCCAGGAAAGTTCTTTACCAAATTAATTCGTGCATGAAAAATGTTTTACCAGAATAATAACTTGATCATATTTCTTGAATGTTGTATCACTTTTAAGTAAGGAAGCAGTACTACAATATATGAAATGTACTGTTTATGTTATTAATATATATTTAAATGTATAGAATAAGAAAATATATATATATCGTTTGTGCTTTTTGTTGGCTAGGTGCCAGGTTAGAGATACGAAAGCTGGACGTACCCAGTATCGCCGATCCAAATTGGGAGAAGGTGTCACTCAAATGTGAGTATGATCTCGGTGGCAAGGAGCTGTATTCGGTAACGTGGAACAAAGATGGCCAGGAGATCTTCAGATTCATGCCGCGATCACCGACGCCTAAGCGACCTCAAAATATCAGCGGATTATATATTGACCTCAACCGAAGTGACCACAAACAAGTGACACTTCTGGGCCCAACCATTGGCAAAGATCAACGTAAGATCAATTTACAAGCAAGAATTACAAGATACATCCATTACTATATATTTCTTATGTAAAAGATGAATCTTTTATATATGCATGGAAAGAATAATTTTGCTGAAGTATCTAAAAATTTAGATAGATGCAGTAGATATAAAAATAACTTTATTGTATCAAAATTATATGTAGGGTTAGGGAACTCAAGAATAATGAGTAACACTGCAAAAAGTTTTGACAGTCTATTTGCAACCAATTTGAACATCCTACATAATTATTTTGATAATCCAACCAAATTATTTTCAGATCTGTCTCTAACTAAATTTTTAGATATTGATACTTCATCAGTAAAATCATTCCATATACTATTAAAATCATTTTTGTAGAAGATTATAATTTCAATATGCAAATTATTAGAGGAATTAAAGTAAATATCAAAAATTTAATGATTTAATCAGACATTTAACGTAGGTTTAATTTTGTCTTTTTAGAAAAATCAATTTCCATTTTTTGTTGTCGCTTATTCTGCAGATATATTAATGAAATAAAAGAAATCTCTTTTTCGTCCCTTTTTCTTAGCTTATATCTATAGTGTCTTTTCTTTAACTTAATGTCGCAGGTAAAGTCGACTTGGCGGGGTCTTACGGTTGCGAGGTGTCATCCGAAGCGCCGAGTTTTGAGACAGATTACAGAGAGGCAAACATGAGCGTGGCTGTACCCCCTCAAACTTCTCCGATACTCGAGGGGATGCGACCTTCTTACGAAATAGGCGAGATCCTCCAAGCGGAGTGCACGTCAGGGTTAAGTTACCCCCCGGCAGTTTTAACGTTCATCTTGAACGATAAAGAGGTGAGTCGATGATATTCGTGAGTGCGAGAGTTAGGGTTACGCCTGCACTTAAGGACATATGTGTCACATCTAAAAACAATATAAAAAAGGGATAAAAAGTATAATGACTAACGGGCAATTGAGAGCAATAATCAACGCAATTGTTTGTGCGTAATAATTAACGAATGTATTGTTCTAGATGTTACATACAAATGAGAAGAATCAGACGTTTTGGCTCCGTTCGAGCCATCATCAGCGATATCCTATGGTAGATTCAAAAATTAATCGTATCATATAAAATAGATCTAAAAAAGCGGCTGAGGAGTCTCTTCAATTCCATATTTGAAACATCCATGTCAGTAATGTCTGATTGGCTGAGTAAGCTGTTAATTATGACCAATATTCAAAAAGTAAATTATTTTGAAAGAATGGGTGCGCAATTTGTTTAGAGTACTGGTTCGCACTGAATAAATTATTAAAAAATGCCCATTAGTCATTATACTTTTTATCCCTTTTTTCATCTCGAGAGCTCAATTTTATTTTTATAATTTTAAAAATATAAAAATTTCATAGATTGTTCTATTATTACGTCTGAATATCTGTGTAACATTTGAGAATGATTCTCTTATTAGTTTAAAAGTTATTTAATTTTTTGTTTGTCTTGATTCTTTATAATGTAAAATCACGTTTTGTAATACTTATTTGCAAATTTGAGGAAATAACATTCAAAATTAAATAAAATTTTATACTGGATTATATATTGGATTCACTTAAAAATTATTGACCTAAAACTGCAGAAAAATATGGACATTTTGCTACATAAAACCATTAAAAGCCAAATTATCGTTGTTTTTTTGCAGTTGGTTTCAAAGTATATTCACGGGCTATAAAATTTTTTGAATGATATTGGCGGCTATTAGGTTACTTTGACTGATACTTTTAGTTGGTATTGTATAGTCAAAACGTTCTTAAATTTTCGAAAGATCACATGAGTTTTGAAAAACAATCAGACAAACTTCCGTAATTCTCCATGTTCGTATACTTCGTGTACGAGGCATGTTTTCAAATTTTCGCTTGATTTATAAATTATTTTATTAGATCATTTATTAAATAAAGAAGAGCTTTTTATTTATCCAAAGCAATTGTCAATCAAACGCAAATTTTCAGTTTCCAGCGTCCTCCTTCGATAGCTTCTGACTTAACAAACTTATTGAAATATTTTTGTTAAAATTGATCGAAGGAATATTTACCTTCGAAATATTATGTAACTACTTTAGGGCATATCCCTGTAGCATGGGCAAACGCGAAACGAGCGAAAATTTCGTAATTAATCGCGCAACGTAATCCAAAACTCGCTTCCGCGGGCTGTTGAGCGGGCATGGTAAACTAGGAACCACATAACTCCCATTATTCAATGCTATGCTGTGCACGTCATTCGCGAGGAGGTACTACTCGGTTTATTCAACGACAATTTGTCAAGCGAGACCAGTTCGCATGGGCATTTTTATTTCGCTCACTGACCGGCCGCACGTTCAAGTCTCAATAAATACAATGCTATGAGTCACAAATTAATTTCTCGAGAATAAACTCGCGAAAATGCAACAGGACTGCGACAAAAATATGCTATTCGTAAAATGAAAATTGTAACTCAAACAAAATTGATATAACAAATGACGTTTTAAAGATATTATTTTTTTCAAGAGACTCGACAATTAAATTTATAATCTATTACACTTCTTCCTTTAACAAGTAATGGAATGGCAGACAATCTATTATGATCGATTATACAAGTAAAGAAGCATCTGGATCAACTTAATATATTACTTTATTCGTTGTAGAGAAACACGTGTTATTGTAGGCACCGAAAAAAAAGAGAGTATAAACATAAACTTAGAAGAAAAATTATACAGTTTACGAGTTATCTCTGTATCTTAATTAATACATTAAATGCCAATGTTTCGTGAACATTGGCAGTTTATTTCATCAAGGCGAGACAATCTAATAATACACCTATCATGAAACAAGTCGGAATTATTCAATTATTCCCTAGATTTCTATTATGTTTTTTAAGGGAAAACGGAATGATTTCGATCGGAATTCATTCCGACATATTCCATGGTAGGTACCCAGATCTAGTACGCAAGAAACATTAAATCGACATTTTGAAATATTGATTTTATGAATTTCATCAATGTTTTTATCTAATAAATTTTTTATAAATATAATACGCAGTGATAGGATATTTCCGAACCTTAAAAAATATTTTGATAATATAAATTCCGAATATTTCGTAAATATTCAACAAAAAATAGGGAACACTTCAAAAAGTATTTGAAAGCTCGAAATCTTTACTTTTAAAATCGGTAATTGATATTTCAATCTCACTGATTCTTTACGATTTTTTTTTACTGAGTTATTGAACGTTGAAGCAAAAATGATCACTTTTGCTTCAATGTTGAATAACTCGGTGAAAAAAAAATCGTACAACGTTCAATAAAAAAGCAAATTGAAGATAAAGATTCACTTTTTCGACTGTAAATCGTATTTTTGTGTGATTTTCACTTCACACCATAGACCTTTGTAAAATTTGTACAAATTTTTAGATTTGACGGATATCTATTTGTATCCGTATAACTACGTAAAAAATCAGTCAGATTGAAATATTAATTACCAATTTCAAAAGTAGAGATTTCGAGCTTTCAAATGCGCTTTTTTTATTTTTTATATGCGATGATTTTTCACCAAGTTACGGTATTCTGATTATTGCGCAATTTTGAGCGTGTTCGAAAGTGTTCCCTATTTTTTTGTTGAGTAGTACAGTACAGAACGATGAAAGAATTGTTATTGAGAAATTACAATGTTAAATATTGATGTGTGAATGTTTTTTCAACATTGAATCTTCGTTGATTTTCCTATATTGATTATTATTGTTGCTACAACGTTGAAATAATATTGAACAAATTAATATTAAAGTCGCTCACCTGGGAACCGTATGCAATATCGCCTATAGGTGTATGTGGCGAAGTAATTTTCTCATATTTAAAAATTACATAAGATAGAATAAGAGGCGCAGTATTACGAAATTATTCACCCATGTTTTAATGAAATGATTTTTAGAAAGTGACCCAAAGGCTTTAAGATGAAAGCAAATAAAATATATTTTTTTAAAAATATTTCGTTTAATTTTATAAAAATTAATTCAGGGACTGAATCTTTTTGGAAGTTTATATGATATTGAATAAATGTTGAATCAATGTTCTCGAATATTCTTGAATTGCAACGTCTGCAAGATGTTTATTATTTTAACGAACATTTCTGCAATGTTTTTCAACATTTCTGAGATGTTGATTCAATATTGCATAATTTTATTATAAAGTTTTTGTATAAAACATTTTTTTATGTCTTAATAGTTTTTGAGATATAACTAAGAAAGTTAGAAATCGTTTTTCCTAGAAAGAGTGATTTAAACATCAGTTTTCTGCACTAATATTTTCTAAATTTACGTGTAACCTATACACACACACACACACACACACACACACACACACTTTATATATATATATATATATATAAAATACTTTGAGCCTTACAGATTCTGTAAAAGTCTCAAAAGACTTTTAATTTTAAATGTAATACATATAGAATAACTACCTTCTGTAGTGTGTATGAATTAATTTAATTAATAAACGAAAATAACATATGTACAGTCAAAGACCGAAGTTTGATGAAGTTAAATCTTCATTTGTAATCTCTTATAATTTTTCGTATTCCATATCCCATATTAAATATCTCGATAATTCGTGACTATAATATAAATCCTATCACTATACAAGTTACTTAAAATATAGCCTTTACAAAAATTACATTTTAAACTCTTCAAACTCTGTGCCTGATTCTTAACAGGTAAACAGAGCCTTAACTAGAGACTTGCGAGGAATTGGCAACTTAGACGGAAAGCTGGTCTCTACGACGCGGTTGGGCCTGACAATGCGCTTGGAACGGCATCATTTTTCCGGCGGCAGTTTGACTCTGGTTTGCCAGTCGACACTACCAGGAATCGCTGATAACCATCCTCTCAAAACCATAGAGTTTGCTACTCTCGCCGCCAGCAACCAACGTCTCGCCCAAGAACCTCCTAAATCAGGCTCAAGGTCGAACATCGAACTCTACCCGGTTCTGACTTGCTGGACAATGACCGTGATTCACGTGATTCGTTACGACAATCTCAGATTTCTACGCATTTAATGTCGGCGAGATAGTTCGATCCATGGCATCGATACCTTTCAAGTACGTGCTAATTAGTGTATACGTCTCTATGCATTCTCTGCGATCAGGAAAAACGTCGCGCATCGTCATCGGCTTCTCTCTACATCTACATGTCAATCGAGAGCGATGCATACTTCAGTGCGTCCTGAATTTTCGCGCAATCCATACACGTTCGCTCGCATGTGTACACAATGTTTAGAGCACCCCGTATATCATATATAAGTCTGAGATAGCAATACAACTCTACGTAAAATAGGTCGGAGCAGCGCGAGCAACATGATAACTGTACATAGTGTATAATTGTGAATTAGCATTACAACAAATTATCGTGTATAATTAACCGGATGGAAGGACTGCGGAGATGATGAAGGGAACACGATGAAAGTACATGGAAATATATCGGAATTCGCGGAGACGCGCGCGACATCGCGAGCAACTTCTTTGAGGGGAGAATAACGCGGCTGGAACGTCGCGTTCGAGAGAAATATATATCTATCATTTGTCAGACCAGAAATATAGTTTAAGAAGTATAAATGTATACGGGTCGTAATCTTAAGTACGACTCGACGTCGGCGTATGTAGTATAAGTATGTGGTTAATTCGACTATATTCTCCACATCCGATCTTCCTCAACGAGGCATGCGAGTTCTACGTGTGAAATAAAAGATACGACGCTTTTGTTCAGCAATTTTACACGATCCAAAGTATCGTCGTTATCGTCGAAGCGATGGCAGTAATAAAACGATGATTTAATCAACTTGGTTGGTATATTTCTCGCGAACCAGACATCCTTTTCCATGTAGCAGAATCTTGCAGCAATATAGTTCAACGTTGCAATGTTATTGCAATATTGCTCGAATAATCTCTGCTGTATGGGTCTTTAGTGTAACGATTTTATTGAACTCGCTAATTATGTTGTATGTATAAAGAACGGTTTACTTAATTAGCGATTAACGGATTGTGACCGTTATCATACTAAAGAATAAATCGGTACACGCGGCAGGAGCAACATGGCTATTCGAAGCTCTCGTGATTCAATGGCTTCCTTTGCCAGCGTTTGTATAACAGAGAAGGGACCATCATGACTCGATACACATAATTTACGTAAGTAACAAAGACCAGCGAGATAAGAGCAGTTTAAAACGTCAAAGAGGAAGCAAGGGACGGAGTAAACAATAAATGGAGAAATTAGCCAGAGAAAGATCTCGAGAAAACCATCGAAAGAGTAGGGCGGTCACATAAACCGTCTCGGATTCACCAAACGGATCTCCTCCCCCACCCCTTCGATCCGATCTATCGGCACACCGACTCTGTGACTCTCCTTCCTCTCCTTGATTCGATTTCCAGATTAATTAAGGATCGCTGGTCTGAAAGGACGCCCTCGAGATCCTTTCAACGGGGTCGAGTATCTGTCCGTCCCGGGGGCGACGTAACGAGCGCCGATTCGAATCGGTTTCACGAGACACCGAGCCTGATAATGACATTTTCCGTCGGCTCAGGTAAGTCTATCTTATGACTCCATGCCTGCTTACTGATTACGAGCTTCTTCGACAAAACCTTCAATTTAGTCTCGCCACATGAGAAGGCTTTCACGAACCTACACCCCAACCCTCTTAATCTTTCTCATCCTCGTTAGCTTGTAAGAGATACTGTGTTTTATCCCGATATTTTTATAATAATAATCTGTATGTAAGATTCATTTTTTTATAGAGAACTTATACGAATGTGACTCTCGTATACATTTCGTTTCTACTCATTTTTACTTAATTAAAACTCGAATTAAATTTCTGTTAGAGACAGTATGATACGTTTGAATATTATAAAAATTGGTAGTCAAAATAATTTTTATTTTTATCTATTCATTTTATCTATCAAAATAACATTTTTTAAATTATTTTTATTCTAGAAATCATTAGTACCTTAATGTAAATCCTCGATGTTTTCACATCATTTATGTGATATTCTTATAATTTAATAGTTCGCGGCAGGATATATATGATTGATCCGAAATGACTTACATAAGCTGCCAGAGTGCCGAGGACAATAGTCAAGCATTCAACTCACAGCTGAATTGTAGACGACGCGACGTTAGGAAGGCTTTAGGGCGCTCGAAGTCGAAGGTGGAGTCTCACCCATTACCCACTCGCTATTACTCCCACTTTGCTTTATCACCTCTTCCCTAACAGACACTAGAGAGAGAGAGAGAGAGAGAGAGAGAGAGAGAGAGAGAAGGGGGGAGGGGAGGGGGAGAGAGAGAGAGAGTGTGTGTGCGTGTGCGAGTGTGTTTTATATATGTGTAGTATGTGTATAGTATATATGTGTAGTATGTAGTATAGTGTGTACTCTCATATATGAACATGTATGATAGCCATACTTGTGTCGATGCGTGCGAGCGCGCGTACTTACGTACGTGCAAATTCGCGCAGTTGTGTGTATATCCCGCAAGAGATGCCAGGAACTGATACGAAATCGATAGAACCCAGTTTCCGACGTGACGTGCCGGCATTATATCATTCGCCCCAACAGCAGCATCAACTGGCGACAGGAACAACACTACACCAGCGATCTTCTAGGCGATTCGCGCGTCACTCGAGCTTTGACTATGGAGATAGATATGTGCCTTCCATATCTCTCTCTCTCTCTCTCTCTCTCTCTCTCTCTCGATCTCCCTTTCTTTCTCTCTCTCGAAAAGAAATAATATAGAAAGATCGACCCAATATCTAGCCCCAATGTCACGAATTTCCAAAAAAGAGTTAAAGAACGATCATTTCATATTTCATTCATTTGTGCTATATATGTATATATAAGTGCCAAATAGAAAATTCAGTATATTACTAGCTGCGTTGATAGAAAAATGACACATGTCGAAATTAGCAATTTTTCAATATAGAACATTTTTAAAATTCTAAATTGGGACAATGTTTTAATTAGGATAGTGAATATGCAATTTCTATAATTTTACTTGCTTTTCATGTTATATTTTTAATTATAATGAATTCTTTAATCTTTAAGTAAGTATTAAGTAGATTAGTAAGTAGACTATTCAGAATCCAAAAAAATTTTAAATAATAAGAATCATATTTTAGACCGTACATGTAAGAACACAATCAATACGAACTAGAAATACCTATATCGGTCGAAGCTGGATCTTTAATCGAATAATTCAATGTGAATTATATATATGTATATGCTATATATATGTACATGCATATACAGGGTGTTTCCAAATTAAATCGCAAAACTTCGGGAGCGTGTAGAGGAGTAAAAAACTAAGAAAAAAAGTCCTATAGACATATGCTCGTTTTTGCTCCGTTTCAGAGAAATCGAAAAAAAATGTTTACATTTCTTGCCATATCTAGCACCGACATATTTGATTACATTTTCCACTTTCTGTTATGAATTTGTCAGTCGCTCTTTGAAAGCCTTTAACAGTAGATGAATTTTGTCTTTTGCAATATGCCGCGTACGTATTCTAATAGTGAATATGCTGATATGGTTTTTGTATACGGTTTCTGCAACGGTAATGCTTTAAAGGCGGTGCGAGAATATGCACGACGATTTCCAAACAGAAGAGTGCCAAACCGAAGAGTGTTTATGTTGACATTTAATAGATTGCGAGAGACTGGATCATTTTCAATTCGACAAGAAAACAAAATCGAATCTGTGAATCTCTTTTTCGGAAAAAAATTTTAATTTTATATTATTTATTTTTAGTTATATTTTTTACTAGTATGTTATGTTACAGTTAAATTTACGTTAGTTATACCCTAATGAAATATAGAAATATAAAAACAATGAATTTTAAGGCTCCTGACTACTCCTGAGTACTCACCTCAACCATATTGAATCATGACGTCATAAGCGAGAAATGTGTCACAAGCGACACGTTGATTTTTCTTGCATGCCATTTATAAATAAAGACAATTTCTTGCTTATAACATCACGGTTCAATATGGCTGAGGTAAGTACTCAGGAGCCATAAAACTTCTGGACATCTGGACAATACTTTTTATTTTCTTTTTTCAGAACAAGGTTTTAATGAAGACTATACCTGGAGTGTTGTGGCCACTTAAAGGTTAAACTATATCACGAGTTTTCAACACAATTCGAACACTATAATTTTAGTATTGCTTAAATTTCATTTCTTATCAGAGTTATAACACTTTTTCATATAAGCAAAAAAGCAACAAATATCTTGTTTTTAAACTTTTAACAAAAATATATTAGTCTTTAAAATCGATTTTCTTTCATTACTTAAAAAAATGTTAACTTTTTACTTGTATCACTTTTCTATCAACACGTAGCGATGTGTATATATATATATATATATATACATTCGTAATAGAATTATAAAGAAGATAGTGGAAAAATGATAATAATATAATGTAAATTTAATTGATATTCGATATGATTTTAACAAAAAAAGATTAATAAAATAACGTTAGTATTTTAAGGTTTATAAAATACAAACCAATGCACACACAACTATTACAAGTTATATTATTGTTCAAAGGGATATATCAGTAAATATAGCATACGATGGCTGAAAAAGATGAAAATTTTATTTACGATCAAATGAACAATTTGCTCGTGCGTAATGCGCAAGTAATACGCATTTACATGGAAACCAGATTAAATCAGATTTTCATTGGTCACGAAAAGTGAGAGGTAATTGCTCAGAATTAATATCGCGCCTCATATTTTCGTTCAGCTGGTGCTCTTGCGCTTTTGCGAATACAAATCACTAGTTATGAATAATAAATCGAATGCTGTTTAATCGCAAGCATTTAATATGAGACATTGGAACCGGATAATCGTTTTTGTCCGCAAATGGAAAATGAATATTCTATCATACGTAGACGACTTATTGTAGCATACAATACGATTCCGTTTTATGAAGCAATTCTCAATATCTTGCAAGAACAATTATGCTTGTGTTCCAATTAATAACTCAATTCAATTAATTACTAACCCTCTCTCTAACGTCAACTTCGTCAGGGAGACATCCGCTATGACAAATCGCGATCACTATAATACCCGCGTTCTCTCTCGATGATAAACTTAGGGAACGTGATGCAATTGGCAAACAGAAAGCCCGTATGTCGATAAGGAATCATGATGTTGATGGTTACATCGCGACTACTAGTAAGTGATTTCCTAACGGAAAATTCGATACCAAATGTATCATCACTCGCGGTAGCTTTTCTTTTCAAATTTTGGTGCGAATAAAACTTTTGATAAAATATTATTAAGATCCGCTTTTATTAAATTAGTTCTTTTTCATTTTATACTTGTGTTACTCACACATCGATCGATTTTTATTTATTAAAAACTTTTGGTTGCAATAAAACGTTTTAATGCAGATAATTTTTAATTTTTTAATATAATATTAATAATAGTATTTTAAGTTGATATTCGTTAAGAATTAAATTGATATTGTGTTCCAAAATGCTTTACTAACAGTTTATGTTTCAAAATCATAATATTTGCATAACTTTAAATATTGAATTCTTAGCGTTATACAGCTCGGAGAAAAATCTCAAAATTTTATTTTCATTATACGCGAAACTTTTGAAAAGTCGCGAACCACTTAGACAGAAAGGTTCTTGTTAGAAGATTCAGTATACAGTTCAATCTCTCTTAAGGTAGTAGTTTGTTCCTGATGGAAAACTACGAGAAAGCAATTCTCAAAAAATTGTCAACACGGAGAAATTCCAAGTTTTTGATCCGTAGCACAGCAACGTCGCATACACACACACACACACACACACACACACACACACACACAAATCCATAAAAGATTTTATTAAATAGTCGAAACCACTCACTCCATTCTTCGTTGAAAGGAGCACGAAGTTTTAAGGGAACGAAAGGCAAAAGAGAGGCCGCATTGGCTAGATTAAAGGAAAAAACTTCGCGATTATTCAACTTTACCATTCCGGCTTTTCGGGACACTTCATTCTTTTCGCAAATGCGATTGACGAATTTGAAGCATCGTATATTTATCCATTTGCGAACATTCGCCTTATTCGTTAACTAGACTAAGCGAACTAAATTAACAAGTTATAATGTAATGAAAACGCAACTACATATATCTCTAATATACTTTATCAGAATTTTGATTAATGTATTTAATGTTATGAATTAAAAAGGTCACTGGCAGAAAAAGTTATTGCAATCAACACAATTTAGCTATAATTTACATATATTGAAATTTTCAATGTGTCTATTGTATATTTCTTTAATAAAACTATAAATATAATATACTACCTTACAATGTTTTGTGCAAAAGCATATGAAGGCTGTTTCTAGGGTGGTTTTTGACGCCTGAACCTACTATCGAAATATTTCCATCAAGTTCAATTTTGAGATATAGAAGACAATAAATAAGGAAGACATTTTTTTTCGATATACACAGTGAACATTTATTAAAATCAAAGAAAACAAATCAAAAGTATCAAGCATTTATTTTTGTTTTTTATGACTTTGGATCGATTTATCTAACAGTAGATGCCTAGCATATATTTCTGTCTCAATATCCATGATAATGTTTCTCAATTATCATCAAATCCTAATGGAAACGTACTCGTCACTTGTTGCACTCAAATTATCCAGAAAGAAATATCTTAAAAATTGACGTACTATATATTTTTAAAAAAACAACGTGTTATATTTTAAAAATTCGACTTGATGAAATTTTTTGACAGCAGATTCAAACTCAGTGCAAAAATATGTTAAACAAAGTTATTTCCTTTCCCTGCTAAGAATTGTTCAAGATTCCTAAACTAGTGTTATTATTAATAATATTATAGCATTAATAACTGTAAAAATAAAGTTCCTAATCATAATTATTTTATCATTATAGTTACAAATTCCAAACAATTTTTTCTCCATGTTGAAAATGATCATTTTTCTCAGCATTTAATGCAAAAAATATTTTTCGTAGGTTAAATAAATTTACAAATATCGTCAGAATAAAATTTTCCTATAAATAAAAATCAAATTACAAATTAGCAGCAAACTCGAATTGTTATACACAGTTCAAAATTCCTTTTATATATCTCGTAGAAAAAATGATAAAGCTTTTTGAATTCTGACAGACAATGGAAAACAAAAATCTGCGGAATCTGAATACGCAACTGGATTCCTGTCGGTAGTTTAAATCAACCGACCTTCGCCTCCTCGTTTCCTTTCCAAGGAAATATCTTCAGGTGGTTTTCGCTGTTATGCCAGAGAAGCAATATAAACGCAGTCGTCAAGTAGGAATATAGTAGGAAGAGAGTTGGTTTAGTTATTTTGTTATCAAATTATTAAACCTCGCACAGCTATTTAAATCAGTTTTCCTTGCTATTTCCCTCGCGCCGTTTTTTATCTTTTTATTATCCGACTTTATCCCAAACTTGCGAAATTCTCTGCTCTGCTTGCTATATTCATGCTCAAAGAATGCTTGAAACCCTTCAGTGTTTCTTAATATTAATTTGAATTTTACGAAAGAAGTAGATAAGCGAAAGCAAAAAGTACGTACAAAAAGAACTCTTACGCTACTCGCGCAGATTGGCGCTTGACGAAAGTCACATTGCGCTCGAGTAGTCGCGGAGAATGTTTTTTAGGAAGAATCTCCTTAAGAAGGATTCTGAGCGAGACCAGAAAGCACCGAAGTTTTCGAGTAATCGCGGTTATTACTGAAAGTGCAGTTGCTAAAGTTTCACGGTAAATAACGAGCGAATTAGAATTATTGTCGGAAGAAAGTAGAGGATACTTTGTGCGAAATTTCACAAAGTCCCAGCTAGCCCGTCTTCCAATAATGTACTCTGTTTCCATCTTACGTGTCGCGCGGTTTTCACGATTGTCTCTCCGAGAAAATTGAGAAGAAGCTTCCTTTCTCCATAATGAAGAAATATCAACCACGAAAAATCTCCAGTCGTCATATCTTCATATTTTATAAATATATTATAGCGATTTATATACGGCACGCCGTGTAGCATTATTTGAAATATCTAGAATAATAATGTAGAATGTAGATTATTATTAATGACGAATACTAAAACGTCTTTACTCCTATATTATTTTTATATCAACAAAGTGAACTATATTAATAATCAGCATAATTAGTGTATTAATATCACGATATTGTTACGTCATCAATAAAATGATTGTGTCATTAAACTACGGCGCAAAGTCGCGTGACAGGATGCACTACCTCTTCCTTTAGGTCCATGTCGAAGGATCGTTTCGCCCTTATGATAAAGAATGACCCCTCGTTCTTTGGTACCCCCGCCAATAGGGAGTTGCCTCGGCAGTAAGAACTTATCGTATCCGCAAAATCTCTTCCGCCGCCGTCCAGAGAGTAAGAAAACTTATCAGATCGCTCGTAAAAAGTTATTTTCGGAAAATGAACTCACCGACCGACAATCTCTGCCAGCGTGAACAATACCCCATAGGGTTCCGGTAGTAGAAGATACGCTGTAAGATGATTCTGTCAACCGGCGCGCTGATCGAATCGATAACTCTTATAGAGTTGACTAACTCAGGTATATTTCATCCCTTTCGTAATATACTTATTTTTGTCTGTAGAAAAACTGGGACATCGGGAAAAAATTTCCAGGTTTATAAATGCCTTCTAAGAAAATATAGGTATAGATACATGGCTCCCTTACTACAAAAGTGAGTTACTGCTCACATCAGTAAACGTGATTTTCGAGTTATTACTATAAATAAATTTAGGTAAACATTATCCTATCAATCATCAAAAGTAAACTAATTTAACTTCATAAAAAATCATTAAAGTATCAGGATTAAAAAAATATATCGTCAAAAACGGTCACAACTTAAAAAGGTAGTTTTTGAGGTTGTTAAACGAAAAAATAACAAAAATGATATTTGATTATATCAAGAATATATTTTTTCTGCCGATATTATTTGATCATTCAAAAATTTTTTGTTAAATTGAAAATTAGTTTTTTCCCTTTTCTGAGAATATAATTTTTTTAGTTGTGCCTTTTGAAAGTAAAGAAACGATATAACTCTTTCGACAGTATTGAACATAATAATTGTTAAAATACTTTCACTTGCGATATACTATGCTGCTAGATATTTTTCAATATTCTCCTTTACCCTAGATTCAAGATGCGTGAGGTATAATCATAAATTCAAAGGAATATTTCCTCCTTGCCCGCTTATAATCTTATCGTTTTGATGTTTATTCGCGCCTCAAGGCTTCCAGCCCAAGTCTCAAGGATAAAGATTGCTCTCTGGCTTAGATCTTTTCAAATCTCACATGATTCCACGTGAAACAAAAAGATTACAGAGGGATTCCGCGTATAAAGACGAGCTTGTGAGATTTCACAAGTGGGAGGGGGGGGGAGGATCGTGCGCGAAAGAGAGATAGAAGGTGAGCGTAGAGAATGATGAAATAACTATAAAGTTTCGCTTTACGAGAAACGGTGGACTCGAGTTTATTGGACTTGACGCGTTTCGTGAGGCGACCTTCGAATCCGCAATCTCCCGGATGTCCACGATGATTTTCCTTACTTTGCTGCCTCTTTCTCGTAATACAAACCATGGAAGATTGCACAGGACAGGTCGGAAGAGGACTCTTCGCGGAAAGTGCCTAGTCCCGTATGGCCGTGGGCCACGATTTCTCCACGAGGCCAAGGCTATGCTTTTCTGTGAAAGCGCGGAATGCGTCGAAAGCAATGGGAAGCGCGGCTTTATTTGCCGAGAAAACACTTTGCGAAACGAAATAAAGTATCACGCGGCAGGAAGATAATGGCTTTTCTTTCCGCTGACTCCCCTCAGCGAAAATGGACGCGCTGAAATATTTCTAGCGAGAAAAAGATTGGAGCTTGCTTCATTACGCAACTACTAAACGACAAATAAGACGTCCTATCGCGAATACAATAACGGTCGTTCTGTCGCAGGAAATAAGAAGGAATGTCTAATTTCCGGCGAGAGCAATTCTTGAAAATCGCACGCGCGATTCCGCGTAATCATCCAGAATCGCCGCCGCGGGAAATTGCGGTGGATTAGACGCCTTATTCCGCCCCGGGGGCGGGCAAGCTCGACTTTATTCTAATTAGTCACCGGAAAGCTCGGAAAGCGCGATACTTTCCTGAAGTGCCGGCGGGTGAGCTCCCAGTAAAACGGAAAGGAGAGCTCGTGAGAGAGCTGAGGCGGGAGGCGAAAAGGGAGGCGAAAAGGAGCGCGAAGGGAGGCGAAAAGGAGCGGCCGGAAGTGACCGTGCTCGTTCTACCGCGTATTCGTCGTGTCTCGGGAATAATTCTCCCGTGCGAATAATGGAGTGGACCCGTTCAAAAGTCCCATAAATTCCACGAAACGTGCTACCTGCTGTGGTGGCTTCGTAGAGACGCCGCGCGCCGCCGCCCGCTCCGCGTGGCTTGATGGCGCTCCTGAATATATCGGTGTGGCGTTATGTTAACAGAATAGAGACAGAGAGAGGGAGCGCGAGAGAGACGGGACAAACACGGTGGTTGTACTGGATACGGTATTCTATAGCGGGAATGAACAGGCGAGTTAAACAGCCGGAGGCTACCAATTCCCCGGCCGCTAACTACCTTCGCGCAGAGCAACGCGTCGCGTCGTCGTCGCGTCGAGCCAGCCCAGTATCGGAGCTCTTTTCGATGGCATTTTCAGGGATGGTGCAACGATAATTTCGCGTATGTGCTCTGCTAATTAGCGACGCGACGTCGACGCCTGAAGTCAATCGATAATACTCGCGAAGCAATTCGGCGCGCCGCGCCCGGTAGCGATCGTTACATTTTGATCGCGCGGGATTGTTCGCATTTAGATGCCGCGGGCTCTATTCCACGCGACCGTCGGTATTTCCGGCGTGCGCACCCTTTGATTTACGCTAACTTTGTGTTTACACGCGTTTGCTAACCGACTACTGTAGGTCAGTGCACTTCTCAACTTGGCTTAAGACAATCGGCCGTATTTGCAAAACGCAATTGTTAACTACGACGGATTACACGCGATCAAGATGGCAATAGCTATTTGTCGCTCAATGTTTGTGCCAATGGAATCAAAACAAAATTTGACACGAAGAAAATCAAAGCCAAAATCAGTTTTAAAAAAAAGTACAGGCTTGTGTATAACGGATTTGTATAACGCAGTAAATCTACCCCGTGCATTATTAAATTTATAATATCAAATTATACCAATTTGAGTTATCTTTAACCCTTAGTGCACATGATGACTTCTCAGTCCTTTATTACACGATGAGTCGTTTATGTTCCAGGTTAATTGTCATCACTTTAAAAATTATTAAGTTATTTTTACATATACTTTAACATCTTTAGAAAATATTTATAAAGTTGTATATTTTAAAAATTAAATTTAAATTTTGTAATTACTTGATACTCCTTTTTAAAAAAGAAAGAGATGTGCATGCAGGACACGAATGATCTAATCGTGCGTCAAGAGTCAATCATATTTATAGATTGACTCTTCTTTCACTCAATATGTCGTTAATTTGAGTAGAACAATAAAGTTAAACAATATAACTGAAGAAAAAATTAAAGTATTAAAGTATTTTATTATTAAAACTAATTGTAAGTGCACACGTTAATTTGGATGATGCTTTTTTATTTTGAAATTAATTACAGAAATTAATTGATTTACATTTTGATACAGATGAAAATTAAAACAAAGCGTTATTTAATACAATGGATTGAATTACCATTGCTGTTTTGATATTTAACAGTGTGTAATGTGTTAAATGCAAGAAACAAGACGCAACTTTAATTTTTTTAATACTAATTATAAGATAAGAGATTTGGAGGCATAAACGTGTTTCAATAAAAAAATTGAATTCTTGTTAAATTTTTAAACTTGTTCCAATTTATTACTTTAAAATAAAATAAAAATTCTGCTGTTAATTTCGCTGTTCTTATTACAGCTCTACATAAAAGGTGTATATAAAAATTAAAATTAAGAATTATTTCCGCATACATACATAATCCATGTATACATAATACAGGTTCCTATTATGCAGATTGCATAAGTATAATACGGAATCCTCGCGTTATGCAAGGGTTCTCTACATGTTTTTTTAAATAACGTTATTTGAAACTCGTCATTGTGGCAATGACCACAATACCATATATACAATTTTAAAATAAACTTCATTTTAATCTTGAAATTAGAAATCATGATTTCTATCTGTTAAGTGATAAAATAAATCTTCTAATTAATCGTTTAGAATTGATACATTTGTCCCATTAATAAAAATTTCGACTGTATTAGATAATCTCGATTTATGGATAAAATGCACAGCTGTTCGTTAGAGATATATTTTTCTTGTCAGTGGGAACTGTTCTATTAATCATCAGTCATTAAGGTAATGAGCAGCGTGTAGCAAAGGTCCGGCGCTTTGTTTCTCACACTGTGTGTATATAGCAGGACACGTGTAAACTTGAAGCGCTCGGCGAAGCTTCCCCCGAGTGTTGATCGAGCCTAGGAATTCGTCGAGATTGCGCGGGCGGTAAGAGTGCTTCACCGACAATCCGAGCAGAATGTCGGAAGGAATCGTGAACCGGATGATTCAATCAACTTGGCAGAATACCTCCGATGCCCGCAAGTCGGACGAGAATTGAATCGCAGCGCAATGAACTTACGCGCTTTCGGCTGCCGCCCGTTATTTTCCTTTTTAATCCTTTGATATCCTTCTCAAATCTACGATTTGATGTATTTGTCGCATCGTACTACATACTCCTCGCCATTTTCTACATCCAAAATTTTATGAAAGCGTAAATGATCCTAACGAATAAAGAAATTGATATGCCTACACGTCAATTTTTTGGTTTTTGTGGATTAATAAATTATAAAATGTAATACAAATCCTCGAAAAAAAATTCTCATATAACTCAATATTTTTGGCATGGTTGTCATACTTTAAATTTATGAGCATTTCTGAAAAAGTACCTTAAACTTTTTTAGATTTTATAAGTTTTCTTCTGAAATTATAGAATGAGAAACCTTTGAAATTTTAGAGTATTTCGGAATTCACATATATGAAAAATTCTAGAGAAAAGATATTTCTAGAAAAGACTTTTCTCGGCACTTCTATTAAAAGTGTTTCAATTCCTATAAAAAAAAATCGAGAAATTTTTTGAAACATTATAGAACTATCTATACGTAACTTTGAAAATTTCTAAAATTTACATAAAAATTCTGAAAAATTATATGAAGGATTCTAAGATAATTTTCCATCAGAAAAAAATAACCTATCGGGAAACACGGTAGTGTCTCGGCGCTAAGCCATGCGCAACGGCACTACCGTAGTTCCTTTACGCGAGATCGCGAGTTGCGGGTGATAAAATATACATATTTAATTTTACGTCTTTTTTATCCTTTCTTCTTTAATTCTTTATAGTGATTATGTAGTTAATATAATCAAAGTAAAATTTTTTTTGGAATTATATACCATAATTATATATCGTCATTATTAAGTGCATTTATTCCGAAGTTTAATACCAAAATAATAACCTCAGTCGAGTATTTCTCATTTCATTATGTTTGTAAATGTATACTTCTTACGCTAAAAGTACAGACGAATCAGGAAGCGCGACAGAAACAAAACATAAACGACGATAATGATAAAAAGTCCAAGCTGTAACACCGCCTGACGAACAATCGCAGCTCGCTTTCTGTGTTCCCGAATATTAATTACTCCACTCGGGAAGAGACGAACCATAGTCGGCGGAGTTCGCTTATTGCATTGCAAACTAAGAAGAAGCGAGCGCATTGAGTGATCTGCTGAACGTCGACGATCCTTTCGACCGACGATGGTTCATCCTCTTTGCAGTAAGAACAAAAAGAAGAAGAAGACGAAGAGAAGAGAAAGAAGAAAGAGAGTAAGCAGAGAATAGAAATAAGCAGGAAGTCGAAAAGGGACGGAGACGACGAAGAGGGAAGGAGACCTACAATCTGAGAGAGAGAGAAGGGGGAGGGAATGGAAAGGTGACGAAGTGAGAGCTGTGAGAGGAGGATAAAAACAATTAGCCTAGCACCCCTATCTCACCCCAGCATACATCAGAGGGTAGGAGGGGAGAAGGGTATCCTCTGCTCTCTCGAGGTGGGAAAAGGAGACTGCTGAAGATGAGCCTCCATGAATATATCGATATCCCATTAGAGGGTTTCCTCTTCACCGTCCGCCTCTCCTCCCTCCCGCCGCTTCTGCACCCACCCTCCCGTCTCATCATCCTCTACCTCTGCTTGCCACTAGACTGTTTAAAGAGTGGTTGGAAGCCAGCGCTGGCGTTCGGATGAACGCCCGCGAGGATCGCGCAAGAGAACGCGAGGAAGGGAAGGAAATAGAGGAGACTGGTGGGTTTGTGCTACCCTCCGCGCCGATGGTTCTGCCAGGGTGTTCGATCCTGGAATGCAGGCTGCTAGTTCGGGGTGGAGTTTCGCATCGCATCCGCCGACATCGGTGCAGACTAACGGCCTCGGCCTAATCCCGACATTAATGCCGCGGCAGGCAACCGTTACCCCGTTTTGCACCTCCAAATCACCTAGATCCTTGCTATGCGTTTCAGTCCATTGGTGTGAAAGACCGAGGGAAGGAACTGAGGAAGGTCGAAGGGGTTAGGCACGAAACGATCGTTTCGCTTGTAACAGCTCCTGGGTTTTTCTCTTTTTTTCCCTCTTTTTATCGGCGCAAGACGGGAAATACTCCTCACTTGCATATAACTACCCCATTATATTTTCGATCACGTCTCAGGTACAGGTCCTCGAGGACAAGGCTGCGAGACACTCGCTCGAAGTCGAGCGAGCGAGCGAGATCGATCTCACCGCGCAGGAGAAAAGATCCGATTTAGCAAATCGCCCGTGCGGATTATTCGCGCTTCCTTCCTCGCGCGTGGAAAGTACGTGCCGCGAACTTTTTTCATTTCGAGCCCTCGAGACCACTCCGCTATATCTGCAAGTGTGTTTAACGTCGGAAAAATTTCACCCGCTCTTCAGTAACGACGAGACTTCATCTATCCTTAAATGAGCACGCAGGGAAGTCGTTGGACTCTTGGTAAGATTGCTAGTGCATCTCTCGATTTTCGCGATCGACCGAAGTTTGCATCGGAGTTTGTGTCGCGAATTATTAAATTATAAGTTACCGTTGTAAATTATACACGGATCAAATATTACTTTGTAATTTGTCTCAAATAATGTAAGTGGCAATATATGATAATATTATATTCTAAATACCGAATATTTTTTAATATTTAATAATGATAACAATTATAAATATTAATATTCAATAATAAGAAATATTAACTCTTTGTCTGCAATCTGAGTCTATTTTGGCACAAGCAAAATTTCACTCTCCTCCGGAATAAAGGAAAATCGAGCCTGATTCCTCCTTGTTGAAAAACTATTTAATAATGTAATAGAGACGTTGAAAAATAATCATGAATTTTTCCACATTTTCTGAAAGCCTAGTATAGTAAAAAAACTTAAGATGGACGGAGTAAAAGTATGATTGCAGACGATGGATTAATCATGCAAGTCTCTTAAAATTTTCTATGTATTGTTTTGATTTTGATACTATTTCTTATACACAAAAATATACATACTGTACAAATAATAATTACTTGTTTCGAATACTTTAAAAGTTTATAAATATATCCATAAATCTTTATCATAAGTTCATTACAAGCATCAAATTTAAAATATTATTTAAAATATATTCTGAATCCCTCGACTTACCTTAACAAGTTTAATATTTCAATCAAGATTTTATTAAATTAAAATATATTTGATTTGCTAATTATATAAAGTCGCTTCTTCGATCAATTTTATATTTTCCAAAAAAAAAGAAATTCTTATTGTGAATACGAAATTAATAAGTTTTTGAAGAATGCGTACATCTTATAATTATTATAAAAAAAATTCTTTCTTTAAAATAACCGTTACTTAAAAGAAAGAAAATAAATTGAGTGATCACTTTTCTTATCAATAGCATGATATTTTTCTGTGTATAAGTATCTAATAATTTAACATTATGTGAATATTTATCAAAAATCTCTAACCGTAGATTCGTAAACCAGACCTATATGTACATACATGGTGAACGATAAGATTGGAGTCCTTCCTGCTTTCTGTTCGGTATTCCACGAAAGTTCTTCGCCTCTTTCACCTCATTACACTTGGCCGACCGGGTAAAGAGTCTCACTTTATTTTTGACCACGTACCGAGATAGCTAGGAATTTCATTTCTCGCTTCCCTAGGGGTATAGTTACGTTCAGATCAGGATATCACCCTTGCAACACTTCTCGCTCCTAAGAAATATTATTCCGCGAGAATCGCTTTCTTCATCCGGTGCGGTCCTTGTTTCTCCTTTCTTCCTTTTTTATATTTCCCATTATCCCGACGGTTGCGATCCCGACGCGTGCAGCATCACTACAATTTGATACGAAGGAACCACTTCTACAGACTTCTACAGCGCAAATGAACTGTATACGCGTGTGAAATTAGAGATTTATAGGATCGTATAGTCTTTAATAGAAAATCCTTTTACTACTTTCATACTGTATTTTATGAATAATTTAAGACGATCATTTTGATAGTAGAGCGAGTAACATTTTATTTTTACTTTCTTTTTTACAGTCAGTTTTGTTACAACCCCCGCGACGCGCCAAAATTCCATGCATCTCGGGGTAACTTTACGTGTACTCGTATAAACAGACCCGGTTCATAAAAATACGTGTGAGTAGGATGGGGTAGAAAACAAGACCGGAGTGCTAATTAACTTGTGCCTCGATGCTGAAAGTAACGGAAAATGTTAGCTTCAAACCGCTCGTTGACCACGTAGAGAAATGGATGTTTATAAAAAGTAAAGGAGAGAAAAAAAAGCGAAAACGACGGTCGCGTGACTCGCACGATAACAGAGGGGAAAGTGATCTTATTTCTGTGAGAACCCTAGCTGAGAAGATTGCACTCCATCCATCAGTATGATCCGAGAGATACTGCGTTTCTCACACACAACAGAAATCGCACAATGCTAGCGTCCGTGATGCGCGCGGGGCGTTCCTATCATTTGGATTTATTAACTTCAATGGGAAAAGCTCTCTTGCATTCGAGGAAATCTGTTAAAGAAGTTAAAAATGCAAGAATGTACAGTCCGTTCGTGACGCAAATTCAATGCTAAATGCAACTGTCCGATTCTGATCTATCTCTTTGATGTTTGATAAGAAGAGTTCTCGCGAGGCTTCTTGAAAACGAGATGTGTGAATTGTGCAAAGTTTTTAGTTTACGAAATACAATTTAAGGGACAGTGAAGGAATTGCAAACACCTAAGAGAAAACATCTAAGAAAAAACTCAAATAAAGATTATTTATCAATCAATAAATAATTAGAAGTCTTCGTACTCTATTCGAAAGATATTCCAGTTATTTAACATTAAACTACAATATTAAGATTAATATTAAAATTATTACAATAATTAATATTCATATATTATCAATACAAATTATAATTTTAATAAAAAACAAGACTTGCCATTCGAAATTATAATTTCGAATAATACTTATTTTAGCAATAAAACTGGGTTAATTAATTTTTTTTTAAGTTTATAATATGTTTATTAAATATCTTTATAATATTCTTGAGGCTTCCATAGGCATTTTCTATACAGAAATTATGCATTTCGCGGATTATGTCCGTGTCGAAATCCATTCTTAGAATGCCTCTAAGACATTATAAGAATGGATCTTTATAATATTTATGATAAATATTTCATAATATTTTTCATAAATCTTTATGATTTCATCACAAAAATATTTACAAAATATTTCGTAAATATTCTATTAAATCTCATAAATATTTTGTAAATACGTATTTTATAAATATTCTATGCTATGTAGGATGGATACAATAAAGTCCCTAATAGGTTATTCCTAGTGTAAAATTAGGCCTTAATATAGAATCCTGATAAGTGCCGTATTAGGCACATATCGCTACTTCTGTTAAAGACCTGAAGTGTAAAATCAGGTCTTAATATGAATTCCTAGTAGGTTTCAGGTACGTAACGCAACTTCTATTAGGGACCTGAATAGGTTTGTGATAAGGACCTGATCTTGCGACCCTGTCAGGTTACAATCGGAAAATGGCGTCACATTCCTGATACGGCCCTTATCATAATTTCTTATCAGGACCTGACTGAACATTAGGAATAGCCTGCTAGAGACCTTAGTCGCACCCTAATTGAATTTCTGCTCGGGTATCTACTTCCACGCGAGGTGTCCGGAATTCCCCCTTCTCCCCCCTTCCTCCCATCCCTCCCTCTCCCCCGTCTCCCTTCCTCTCTCTATTTCTCCCCTTACCCCTCTTTCTCCTCTCTCTCTCTCACTCACACCCTCTCTCCTCTCTCTTTCAAAGATCAAACGTCGAAAACATGTAAAGCTAGGTCCACAACTTTACTTTAAGAGGCCGTAAAGCCTTAAGAAATTGACCAATCACAGTTGAATATGAGAAAAATAATCGACTGTGGTTGGGTTACTTTCTTACAGCTTTTACGGCTCTTACGGCTTAGGGCCTCTTAAAGCAAGGTTGTGGACCGAGCATAATAGTTATATTATCTTAAACGGCATGTGTGTTCTCAGGTCATGTGTCACAGTACAGCACTAACAATAAGCATGTTTCGGACTATCACTGGATGCGAGAAACGAGAAATTAACACTCCAACAATATCGTTTGAGCTTTCCGTGTTCGCAATTCTCTCATTTTCCCCGACAATACTTATCGTTCTATATTTTGCTAAAGAACTCTAGTAAACTGTGATAGTGGAAAGTTCAATAATTATCCCCAACAAAACACGTTTATTTGTATAAGAGCGATATTTCCGACGAACAGGCGGGCAAATACCATTCGGTGCATTCGATTCATCCTCACCCCTTCACTCCTTTTCACCTACTGCCCTCTGCTCATCTCTCCTCTCTCTCTCTCTCTCTCACACACACACACTCTCTCTCTCTCAACGTCTTGAAGGTAAATCTAATTTTTACTCGTTACACAGCAGACTCATTTATAGCAACGGTTACATACAGCTCTTATTCTCTCCTCAGGTTTCTCGTAAGCCGCGGGCTCTCCGTTAGCAAGTACATATTCCGACGACGAGGGACTGCCGTAACCGGTGACTCAATCTCATTTACAAATGGACCAGTCACCCGCGGCAATTTCTGTAATATACTTAACCGTACTCTCCGGCAACGTTCCGCCTCCTCTTCGTCCTCCTGCTTCTCTGCCTCATCATCTTCCTTCTCCTTCTCCCCTCTTCTCTTTCTATTCCTTCTCCACTTTCCCGTACTGGGATGGGATTACATTGTCTGTGGACATTCTCTCGTCGGCTACATGACGACGACTCGCGCAATATGGATCGTCTCGCGAGGCTCACGTTACGAATTACGCGGGGGCGGGGGCGGGCGCGCGCAATATACGCCGCCGTATAAATGTAATGCGAGATTTCGTGCCACGGAAACTGGCCGTTACTCCCGCCAATTTCGAGCAGCTGACGGCGTCGAAAGTGTGAACACACGATGGGGTAGACATGTGGACTGCGTAGACATGTCGGTAACGTGACGGGGATTAGGGATCGATCGTCGTGGACACGTGATTAGAGAAACGCTTGGAGAGAAAAGTCTCGCATCTCTGAAAGCGCGAATGGGCCTTGTCGGCGTACAGACCAACGAACTGACACGCCGAATGTATTATTCGTGGATTGACGCACCACGCTGATGTTCCGCAGGTGGAAACGTTCGTCTGCGTTACTCACCGATTTATGGAAATAATAATAAATCCAAATCCACGTGAATCAAAAGCGGAAAATTGACTGCTGATATTGTTTTCCGAAGGACCGCTGATGAAAAATACATCAATTATGGAATTTAGCAATTATCGAATACTCTAATAGTACATACACTATTACATTTTGTTTTATTAGTAATGTCCATAATTCTGTTAAATGTCAAAGTTAAATTCTTAAACGGATCTCTCCGGTGAAATTACTTTTATCGGCCGTAATTTCTATTCGTCCAGAATATTGTTATTTCCGACGAGACGCGACGCGACGGTTTAAGAATTTACGACAGGGCGCACGATAAAGGGAATACTGATTTCCGTTCTTCGCGTATGCCAAGTATTGCATATGCTGCTGGTCATTTAACACTTTGATACTAGCGTAATTATTTGCGACGTGGAGTAGCAATTAACCTAATGCGAACGGCACTTCCTCCTAATTCGAATGCAAATATTACCATATGAAAGTGCAGTTGCTGAACCAGCTTACGATCTTCGCGCAGAGATCGTGTAGAGGTATTACGAGCATGTTTCCATTTAATCCATCATAATATCCAAGAACATCAAGGCTTAATCGTAAATTAAGTGATTGACTATACGACAGTCGGACGCTAATTAAATCGCGCGGTGCCAATTAAATCGGAGGTACGCAGTGATATCGGAACAAATCAAAGTACACGTCAAAAACGTTTGCAGCGCAATTCAATTCGACAATAGTGCATGGATTGTATTAAAATAGGCTTTGAAACGAACGAATGAGAAGCAATTACGGCAAAGTGATTATACTGGCTCGTCGAACAGTAGTAAAAGGATTATTTATTTGACGTGCGTTTTAATTCGATTTTTCAGATTTCGTCGTCGGGATCAATTAAACAGCTTGGAATTATATTAAATTTCCGCGAAAAGTGACGTCGCGCGAAGTGGATCATACTCGGCCAACTATGCTTTTAACGTAAGCTTTTTTCAAACGAGTTTAGGATTCGTTCCCCGACGGCTTTTTGCGCGAGCTTAAGCTTTTCTAATGAACTTATGCATGTAATTTACGGATATCGGAGCCTTCCGCGCTCTTTTCGTCGTTGCTTCTCGGATAGCGACATTTAAATCCGCGAGTTATTGACGCAACAAGAACGCGAGAACGCGGTCACGTGTGAGCGAAACTAGATTCGAGCGCGGTGTCGAACGAGCAAATTGAGTCGTTCGCTTACCTCAAGGGCAGAACTTATAATTTGCGTTGCCTAGGAAACCGCAGGTAACGTTACCAAGTGGTCGGCGACAAGTGCGACGTCTAGAACGCGGATCGTTCTCTCGGTTTCAGCCGCGAACTTTCTGAACGATACCGTATTATACAGATATAGCGTTGAAAATTACACGACCACAATCGCCGGTGAGACTCGAGACACTTAAATAATAAACACTCGAAATAATTAAAGAAATAAATATTTACCATGCTTTAGTTAAATGTAGTCGTGAAAGCAGACACAAGTAAAAGGGACCTAAGTATCTTTTCCAAGTCTCTTTTGCAAAAACAATTTAACATTTTCTTCCGTCTGTTTTAATGTTTGACAAAAAATGATTATTTTTTCGCACAAAAACGAAACAAGAACGAATAATGGTTTTCCGCAATTTTCTGGTCTGAAAAGCGTCCCTGGACAATCCCGTTTAAGTTGCTCTATCATGTCACAATTTTGACATTTTTGTAAAGTTAAAGCAAAAGAAAACTATTTTAGCGAATCTTAGTACATTTTAACATCATGTATGACATATGTTGGAAAAGTTTTATTGCAATTAAAATTAAGTATGTTAAAGAGATTCTAAAGATGACTAGTCATATTGTAAGTAGTACTTACACACAGATGATTTATGTGTCATTGATACATCACTACATACTACTACATCAGTATCTCACGCACACAAACACATAAATTTTCGTATAACTATAACATTTTAATTGGACGTCTAAGTCCAATTTTAAGAACTCCACGTTGTTCGTTCGTGCAAACTATTAGTCTGTGAACTACTATTTTGTAAGTACAGATTGCACAGCTTTTATATGAAGCAAATGTTACGTAACAGCTGTGGAGCGCCATATTGGACTGAAAAATGGAAAAGAAGATCTCAATTTGGAAATCTTTTTTGTCGTTCTCAGCATAGATTCCACCTCACAGACATACATTAATGCGTATACTTTAATCCTGGAAAAGGATTTTCGAATCAGTAAAAAAGGAAAAAAGTAATTGTTAAATAAAAAATTATATGGTTTAGTCGGTAATACAGACGACTTTAGAATTTCCAAAGACTTACGGTTCTTAAAAGGAAGTTGTTATATCAATTATGATTGAAAATGTATTTATCATTATTATAAAATTTATTATAATGGCTTATATAAGTCGCAACTATAACATAATAGATCTTATATTAATCATAAATATCTTTTTAACCACAATCGACACAACAAATTCCTTTCAAAGACTAAAAGTCTTAACAATATTAATATACTTAATTTTAATTGCAATATAATTCTTATCGTTATATATATTATAAGTTTGTATATATTATAAATTATATATAAGTTATAATATATTAACGTTGTTAAAATAAAGAAAAATTTTCTTGCCTCTTTCTTAACTGAAGCCTAAACAATTGAATATAAAGATAAAGAAAAGGAAATATTAAAATTTTTTATTGATTATTAATTAGAAATGAAAAATATATGCAATAAAAAATAACATGAACAATTAAATAAAACTTTTACCGTTCTAAAACATTTATAAAAATAATAAAATTAAAATTAAAAATACAATATAAGGCTCCTCCAGATAAACTCAATGTAAATATAATGATGTAATGAGGAAATGCCAATGTGAACCAACAAGTTGCTCGTGTAACAATATATATATTAAAATACAGACGTTTCAACCCTCGTATTGGGTCTTTTTCAGTGTATATTCTTCATTATATTTACATTAACATAAAAAACTTCAATCTTGTACTTTTGAAAGAAGTGTATTTATCTTTTCATCTATTTCTGCGACTTCTGAAATTATTCTTGTCAGACATAATTTTCAGTTTCTTAACTTTTAATTTATTTGTTTCATCAAATTTTTGTTTTGTACATTAATTGCTTATTAAAATATAATCTTCTTAGTAAAACACTACTTATATTTTAATTACCATCTTAATTAGAAATTTTTTATCTTGACTGTATATAATTTTAAAACATCTCTTGCATTAAATTCGTTCGCGTTTAAGAAAATATATAATTACTGGAATAAATATATAATTACTGGAATATTTTGTATAATATTTTTACAATTTTACAATTACAAGTGATTTGTGAAAAGTAATTAATATACATCTTGATTTTGCAAAAGTCAAGCTATTATAGTATTCTTTTCTAACTACGTTTGTGTTAATGGTTGTCTACAAGTCGCATACTACAAAATTGAAAAATCATAAAAAATACAATGCTTCTTTAAATAATTATTAAAAATTCTGTTTAATAATTTTAAAGAAAGTAAAGTTTAAATTTAAAATTGCTGTTGCCGTAAATTTAATTTTATTTTAAATTAATAAAGTCCTTGATTTCTTGACTTTTCCCGGTTTTCTCTGGCCATTTTTTAATTTCCTGACTTTTCGGTTTTTCCTGACTATTTTTTAATTCCCTGACTTTTACCGGTTTTCTCAGTAAATTTTCCATGATATCTAACAATCCTAGTTAAGATACATTAATATTGCTCTTTTTGCAATTTTAATCGCAAATTTCCAAAATTATGATATGGTACATAAAGCAACTTGCTAAACAGTATCACATTCAGCGATAAAATTATGGAAAATGATTACTCTCGTACCTGTGAATTTTTTTTAACAATATTTTTCATAATTCAGTATTCAACAACTTTTAATAAATAAAAATTGTGTATATATTTAACAGGTCAAAATGATTTTCCTATGCAATTTACTGTACAATTACAGTTCTTACGTTAAAATTTATAAACTTAGGTGTTATCGTGGGATATCATCTTCTTGCGCTAAACTTAGTAAACTTGATACAAAATACATATATTCCTGCCGCAAGCCTCAATTGCAATCTACAATGTGGACCTCCGCCCTAGTTCGGAAACGGATTTGCCGGAATGAAGAAATAGTATATAGAGGGAGCACTCCTGTGCATATTTGAAGAATCTTCGTCGTCTAACGCTCCACTGAAAGTATAATCAACCTTGAAATGGGGAGTGTTCGTCGCGGGCGGAAAACGTTGAATGCGCGGGACGCCGGGGAAACTACGAAAGTTTAAAAAGCAGAATGGAGATGAAGAAGTTGAACTGTGCAGTCACTAGTTGCTGGAGATCCATCAAGAAGCTGACGGCGTTTATTAGGCGGAAAAAAGGCAAATCGAAAGAATTAAACGATAGCGTGGAAAAACCTCGAAGCGGTCCGAGGCAACGGCGGCGGTTTGCGCGAAACGACGGTGACCATGAAAAGAAATTCCTCGCAAAAGCTCCCGGCAAAGATTTGAAGAGGTATAAAAGGATTTCACGACGGATGACGCAATCAGAGCGCGCGTAAAATCGAGGTAATTTTCAAAAAAGCTCCATGGAATCGGCGAGGTATGCCAGGAAGGTGGAGGAAAGGGGAAGTACGCGAATGGAATTAACCTCGGCGAAAGCTTGTCAAAATAAGCTTAGAGAAAATTCCTCCGAGGCTGACGATAAATTTGAACCTCGGAGTTATAACATCGTCCGAATGCTGAGTCAGTGCAACGTCTCTTCTATGACGAAGATAAGAGGGCGATGATATCTTTATTTGATTTTCAATCTCCTTAATTATATTTTGGTGTTATTAACGAGATTATATTCTTATATCTTCTGTCGTTAATTAAAAGAAAATTTAATATCAGGAAAGAACTCTTGTACAATACATTGTTATCGTGATAAAAACAATTGCAGAAAAAGTGAAAAAATATATGCGTTAAAGAAAGATTGTGTACTAATAAAGCATACAGCCTTGATCAAAAATATTAAACACACACACACACACACACACACTTTATTTGTTATTATTTAACATTTTAGCTCAAAAGTTGATTTATGGTATTTAGCATGAAATATTCTTTCGAAAACCTTTTGAACTTATACATAATACCTATAAATAAATAAACAATATGAGTCAAAGATAAATGAAAAAATATAAATATTTAATACTTTTGGTCCCAACATTATATTATAATATCTACTCCCTTATTTTAGAAATAACACAACTCAAAAAATTAAATTTCCTAGAAGAGGAGAAAAACTAGTCTTCAACTTGAGAGAAAATTATTGACTAATTAATTAATAAATGTCAACCTAAAGAATATATTCTTAACATGATCGAAATTTCATTTTCGTTTTATAATCCAAAAAAAAACCACCCTTTTTTTGAGCAGTAATAATTTTTTAACCATTTTTTTTAGTTGTAACAATTTTGATTTTTTAATAAAGTTAAGTTTGTTTATTTTTTATAATTGATAGAGTCATGTTTAGGGATGTATACACTAAGCAATGTTGAAACTGCATTGTAAATAATTGTTTCGCAGCTGGTCAATTATATAATTGCTATACTTTTCCTTGTCCCCCCACAACTTTTTAAAGAATTTTAGAGAATTTATACCAGATATCTGGAAAATATCCGGTATCCGGCCGGATAATTGCCCTACCGAATATCCGACTGAATATTGAAATCCGATGTCACATTTTTTTCGGATATCCGATAACCAATATCTGATAATTTTACGATCCGGTGCATCCCCAGTCATTGAACTCATTTAGGGTATAACTCCAAAATCATGTTTTTAATTCTGTCACTTTTGAAGTGTAAAAAACCAATATATAATTATATATTATATATATTAGTATAATAATATTGTTGTATACTGAATCAAAAGAAAAGAGAATATATAAAAATTATTCGCACATATACAAACATTATAGATACGTTACTACAATAATCCAATATAAAATTGCATCTGTACCATCAAATAGTTGTAGATACGTTCTTTTTCGACAAAATGAAAATATTGCTTTCCTTCACGACATTCATGTAATCGTTGATGATTACTGATACATAGTGTCGTTTCAGTAACTTTATATAGTCGCTACTTATGAAGAGTTTGTACGGCGGAAGAATTTTCCCCCGGTAAGTTTCTTCGTCCTTCTCGCGGCAGGGTGTAATAATTTCGCGGACGCGCAAAGTTTTACAGTAGAATATCTCAAAGTCCGGCCTCGAAAGGTCATTCCTCGGGATAAATCAGTCGAGGAGCTCGCGCGCGTTACTCTCTTCCTGCACGGATGATAACTTGGGCGAATATTATTTCACGCTCAAATTCCCGGCGCCGAATTACGCGATAATGGAATTCGATCGACAAGAAGAATACGATAAGTTTGCTCTCACACGATATCATTTCAAATAAATATCTGACATCTACTAAACAAGGAATTTTAGAAATGTTCTTAGGGATAGTTTAGTTTCTCTACTATATGTAAAAATACTTCTACTTTTGTTCATTATACACTTCCCTCTCCAGGTATTGACTGAGATATCAAAGAAGAGAGAGCGGCAAAGTGAAAGAATCCTATTACGTAAAACGTTTGTTTTAAGATACGCGGAACCGAATGTAAAAAGATCTCCTTCATCGAGGATCGATGCATGGACTATCAAACGTTTGCGTGAACTCAAGAATTGCTACTCACGCGCGAGTGGACTGATCCTTCGGCAAATAGCATCAGAAACATTTCCTCCTGAAATATCCACGAGGTATCTACCTCTCATCCCCCGCCCGTCTCCGTCCGTCCTCGCTCTCCTTTCCGCAATTTGACTCACAGAATTCCCTTCGGCGACTTTGAAAACATCCAACCGCGCTAGTAAAGGTTGGAAGTCCAGTATCCTCCGGTGCAACGGTGGTGAGCTTCGCCCCCAAACGACTTCACAATGAACACTGACCTGAAAGGGGTAAAGCAATGGTATAAACGACTCGTTGAAAGTCCGATGGATGGACAAGAAGAGGGCGAAAGTGGCGAGAAAAGGGAAAAGAGAGAAAACGGTAAAGGTGGAAAGTGTGACTATAGTAGAAAACGACCTGGGTCCACCGGAGGGCTAATTCTTTCGATTCTCGCTCTAAATATTGGAATAAATTGAGGCTGGCCCCTTCGATTTCGTAAATTCGTATCCGAGGTCCCATCCTCGACAACCCTGCGGCTACCCTACGACCGTACCACCACTTCAACAAACGGTGATGCTGCGGTGCCGGGGGTGGCCCTTATCACGTGTTCGCTTCACTGCGTTTCTTCGTGGCTGAAGGCACCACACCTTATACCCCGTCCACGTTACCAGCCCTCCGATCCCCGACCTACCTCCCTAGCGGCCACAAGCGACTATTTGCAGCCGGCGGATGTGCCCGCGCTAACGGGTGATCCATCAATTTCCAGATAATCCTTTCGTCTGCCGATCGGAAATAAAGATGCGGTGACTCTCGAAGAATACTTTCGCATTACTGCTTTACGCGACACTTGGATTCTCGCGAGGGCGAAATATTTATCGCTGCACTGTGCGCAACGTTAGAAAGATTTATATGTCACGGAGTTTATAGTCTCTATTTCACAGTTAATCGGAATTAAATTATACCTGTCCATCCGCTTTTTATCTTATTCTCAATAATACATACAGCTGTCAGACTCCTGTTCTAATTTGTTTATTGTAATATTTACAGTATGTAACTAAAATATATCTCTCGTCAAACTTGTTGTGAAATATTTGTTCGAAAAATTCGAAACTAAAATATAATCGCATAAATTTGATATAATAGTCTCTTTAAACAGCATCGCCGATTACGTGATAATGGAATAAGAGGATATGATCGTCGAATAAATCGGAACGGCCAATTCCGAACAATCTTTTTTTCTCCGAACACCGTGCCCCGGCGCATATCTCAATCCCGATGCATATTTTGCAGATGATTCCTCTTCCATTTAATCTCGCAGAAAATCTCGTTCACGCCTCCGCCGCGCGCGAGCATGCATTTATACTGATATCACCTCCGAGTTCGCCTCCATCTCTAGCCTGAGCATCTCCAAACGGATGTTGGCGAGATAGTTTTGGGACACCGGTTCTCCTAAAAGTCATTCTTAGATAACTGCACTTGGGACATTAGCACGTGTACTCTCTGTCTTGCGCGAGCTCTGTTGCCTCGCCCTTAAAGTCACCAAGTTCTCTTTCGACAACGAGCAACTGCGACAGCCTCAGCTGCTACTGCTACCTTAACGGCCCGTCCAAAAACGATTCTACTAATTTATTTATATCGAGTGTGCGCTACGTATATAATAAATAATTACGTTGAACCGGAAGTTTGGTATGAGAACTTGTCTCGTCTCGCTATCATGGTTGATCAGAGAAAACTTTTTTTCTCAGAATTTCGAAGAGCTCTCTAATAAAGAATCGCTTTATCGAGTTTGTTACACTATATAAAGTGTCTCAATCATGACATTTCTAATTTTAACGGATTCTTTGACAAGAGTTTAAAGAGTCAAGCTTTCCTTGATAAAAGTTTCAGGAATTGCAATCTCGTTGCGACTTTTTAACATTTAACGTCGAATTAAAATTCACGGCGTAGTGAAATTCGAATGAATTTAAACGACGAATGAGGTTTTCTCATTTATTTGCATCGCTGCTTATTAATAATATGTCGCAAACAGCGATCAAAACGAATTCCGGTTACAGTTATAATACGGGTGTCTTCGAATTCCTTCGAGGGTAAATTGAAATAATCGCCGTGTTTCCGGCGTGCCAAGGTAGATTAAGCGTGCATTCTCGCGGGCGTTTGACAGTCGCAATATTAAAATTCCTCTCTATCGCGGTGACATTATCGCCGACACGATCGTTACTAATTCTACCGACATTCCGAGGAAATCCCGATTTCCATTTCCATTCTGGTAATCAAGAAACGCGCCAACTCCTACATACTATCGGATTTTTATTCAGGTCTCATACTTTTAAGCTGCATTCTTTTAACAAAGGAAAGAATCGCGATTTTTGTTATAAATGGTTGTTATCTCTTTTTCGTTATATTTAAATTTTCATATTGGCCAGCAACTCTACTGAAATCCAACATATGTCAGTAAAGATGTTAACCTCGTAAATATAAGCCACTTTTTAAGTGCGCTATAATTCGATGTAAGAAGATTTAAAAAAGGGAGCAATATACATATATCCATCGGATCTTGCCAATATTCATAACTTATATACTAACTTAACTCAATTTTATGCTTCGCCCTTGTACTTTGTTCTGCTTCGACGTTATGGATACTATCGCTTCCGACTTAAGCAAACATCCGGTTAAGTAATAAAGAACTTATACCAAAGTCAAGAGCCTCCGTATATCGCTAATTTATTGCTTGCACTATTGTTTACCAAATCTAAAAATTTCTTGTAGTATAATATAAACTTTGTATAATTAATTAGCAATAAAAGTAATTATTCCGTATCTAATTTTTTTATACAATATTAATCTCAAATAATACTAATAAAAAAGGTAATCGCTAGTCGTATTAATTATTATTCTGTCAATGTATTCTTATAAATGTTTTATATAGATATTCATATTAATATTTTAAATATTCTTATTTTTCCAACATCTATTCCTATCGTATATTCTAAAACTATATGTTCTCTTGTATTTACTTCTAATATTTATTTCTAAAATTCAACTTAAAAAATTTGTTTATTATTTCCAATATTGACTGGGCAGGTTTTCTGAAGCTAATCCAGACTACGACAATCTGACTACATCGATTCACTTGATATTTCCAATTGGAAAGTGAGTTAAATTTTAATTTGATAGATAGGTATTCGCGTTTCGATACTAAATTCAACTTCGAGTTTAGCTTTAAACTTTAAAGTGTAAATCCTGTCAAGAGGGATTTACCTGATAGCGGCTTGAACACACAGTATGTGTTTCACAAAGTAACAATTTATTCCGTATACATGTATATATTATACGTACGTTTACATTTACGTATATATGTAAAAAATATAAATAATTTATTTTATATCAAAAAATAAATGCGCAAAATTATCAAACATGATATTCATTATTATAAATATTTTCAAAAAGATTAATATTTTATAAATGCAAGATATTATTGATATCTGTAATTATTAAAAATAATGAATCATAATGATGATTACTAATTCTCTTGATATATAATTTACTAAAATTAAAAATATCTTGATAAATAGAGAGATAATTTTATTATAAAATTTTTATATAAGATATTGTTTTATATTGTGAATAGTTTTTGAGATATAATGATAAGATTGAAAACCTTTATTTATAAGGAGGTGATTTCACCTTCTTAAGACTGTTTTTCGCAGTCTATACTGATATTTTTTTAATTCATGTATTTACATAACCTATGCACAACGAAGATTTTTTAAAATTTGATACTTCGCGAGGTTCTCTAACAATAAGTGGAATCAATAATAAGCCTTTCTGAACGCGAGGGCATTGATTCTGAAACATTAGCTCCTAATACGCATACGTTGTTACGTTAGCCACGTTTCCGGCGAAATGATTCGAATTTCCATTGAACTTCGAAGAACCAGTACTTTATCTAACGGGTGTCGATAAATAATCGCCGACGGAGAATGCGCCTGCCCTGCGGGTGTAATAATTTTCATACCCATTCAAAGGGCGGCTTCCACGAGACAGAGGAATATCGGAAGAAATCGAGTTGAAAGATACGAGCGGATACGTAATATCCTCAGCCTCATCCCACCCTGTCCTTCCTGCCGCGCGCTTTTACCCTTTCCCAGTAACTTCTCTTTTTCTCAAAGCACCGAGACACCCCGTAGACGTTCTAAGAGAAGAATGCGCACACAGAGAAGCCGCAGCAAAGGAGCAATGCACAAAGAATATTTCGGACGATTATCAAATGGCAAAAATAAAGATCCGTCATTACACCGCTCAGTCAATGTAAATAAAATCTTTTGAGAGAATATAATTTTTTACTTTTATATTTTTATGAAACGTATCTATAGTTTCCTCTAACAGGCAAAGAAAATTGTTGCTTTATTTTATAATTTATAATGCTTATATGCTTATATCCAGTTATTCCAAAATATATTACATATTTGTTACATATTTCAAACAATTGCTAAATTGTTAGTGTCATAAAATTACTCATTAATTTACAAACAATTCATTAATTTTCTCATTACATAATATCATAATACTGGTACTTTTGATCTAAATTATTATTTAGAACTGTTAAATTCATATCATCAAACTGAAAATTACGCAAAATAGTGACATTTTGATAAAATGAAGAGATACTCAGCGTCCGATCAAATGCAAATCAAGAAGAACTGGGGATAAGATCGAGTATTGAGTGTTACTTGAGGGCAATTCGGAAAGGAGCTGACGAGGACGAAGATGAGTCTTCTAACATGAGTAGAACGATTACGATCTCCCTCCACGCGGACGAGCACTTTTACTCTTTTCTACCGGCACTCGTCCCAAGAAACTTCCTATACTTAGGCGCTTCTTAACAGGACACAGCGGCGCGAACTTCAAACTCGATTAAACTCCGCAAAAAAAAAAACAGAAAAGGGAAATAGCATTACTCGCTCAACTTTAAAGCGCGGAAGTTCGACCGCACCGAAAATGAGGATGATAGATTCCGCGGCGGGACGACGGCAGATGCGAAAAGGAAGGGTCTTTTCCGCGAGATGCACGACATCGATCTACCCTGTCCTGAACACGTACGGGATCGTCGCTGACATCGATCGTCTCGCTTTTCAATCCCCCCGCTCCCCTTCGTGTTTGACAGAGACGACACGCGCGTGTCGGAGATTATGAAATTTCGCCGCTGCAGATCGAACGCACGACGACGATCGGACGATCTATCGTCCTCTCCTCATCTCCGGCGACACGTTTTCCGTCCTTTCCTTCCGCATCGCCATCCGCCCTTCTCGTTTTTCCGATTTTTCCTCTTTTTCCCTTTTTGCTTCCTTTCATTTCTCGCTGCAAGGTACACGTGTCGTACGCCGTCAAATGTACGGCGTCAGCTGAATATACGCCGGTCTGATGTCATTTTTGAGAGATATTGATGCGAGAGTACCCGTAGTGTAACAATGCTCGACAATATCAGATAAATAGACAGATTAATTTATAGCATCGACAAGCGTTAATAGCTTTCAATTTTCTTGCATTGAGTACCTCGGGATCGAAGATATCAAGAAATAAATTTATTAAAAATATGTAAGTTAATAGGAACCGGATATAAATTACAATTTTCTCAAGTAATGAGTTTTCTTGAAAGTAGCACGAATAATGAATATAATAATAATAATAATAATAATAATAATAACGTCTCTAACTTTTTAATCTTAATTTCGAACAAGAGCGTGTCCCTTCCTTATACTTTGACACTTTTTTCCAATCTACCTTCCGGGCTTTGAGTTTATAAAACTTGTTCGTTCGGCGCGTTTCGGTTGGTCATAAGTTACCTTATAATATACAGGACAAGTTACACGCGGTTTCATCGGGATTCGTTCCGGGATACTCCTTCTACCTCTGCTCCTCTTTCTCTCTTTATCTCTCCTCTTTCCTCTTTTTTCCTATGTCTCTCTTGTAGTCATCTCCTCCTACAACTTGTCTCCAAGATTCTAAGATTCCATAAAACTTCTTTGCTGGCTGCATGCTTTTTTTCTTGTCATCGTATGTCTTCGTTCCTTCTATTCTTACGACTCTCCACGGCCTTCGAGTTCGATGAAACTTTCTCCGTCGTTTCGCACGCCTCTCTTTCTTTCTGTCTCTCCCTTTCTTCCGCCTGCCTTTCTCTTTTCGCCGTTCTCTTTCTTCCGATTCCTCTTCATCCATATTGTCGGTGTAACCCGTGCTATTCAGCGGAACTTAGTCTCTCCCTGAGTCGACTTTTTCCGAGCGTTGCAGCTCGCAATTGTCGATCCCGCGACTCTCTTGAATCCCGCAAAAACGCTGCCGTGCTTCTCCTTCCATTCTACAACATTACCTCTCCCGAAGCGAATATAATTCCGCGGAACAGCTCCCTTCTGGTTTTTACTGTTCACCCTTCTTCCGCGTCGCGCCTTCCATCTCCTTACATCGAAACAATTTGTTTTCTTAAATTAAACCTTTTCTTCCTCATGTCTTGCTCGCATCAAATTTTATACAACGTCCCCAAGAACATAGCGGCATTGGCGGCACATCTGGCACTGAAAGTAATAATTTTTAGTGGGCCCCAGCAGAGGCATAAACAAGATGGTGTTAAAGGATACACGCGCATATCATCTTTTATGTTATATAAACATATAAAAAAGAAATGAATATGAGAAAGTTAGAACATAATGGAAGACTCGTACCAACGATTATAAATCTTTCATTACGTTTAAACTTTTTGTGGATCGGCGTGCCCGTTTGAACGTTTCCCTTTATTCTGTTACTAAAACTGCTTGCTCGATTTTCACGAACAGTAGCCTACAGCATAATTTGATAATACTTATTAAATCTAAGGTAAAAAAATTTAAAACGATATATCCAATATAGTAGAATTTTAAAAAATTATCAGATTGTTATATAAAACTCGGTTTTAGGAAATTTTTAGTTGTAAAATAACATATCAAGAGAGTTTTCAGTTTTTCTTTACTAATTGAAGCTCATCAGTCAGCGCAAATAGTATTGATTTTCGAATTGGCTTTCAAACTCTAATTATAAACTTTAGAGTCTTTCATTAGAGATTATTATCCTTTCAAATTCGACATTTTTAAGCTACTTTAATTCAAACTCAGCGATATCAAGAACTTTCTAAAACCGAGTTTCACAATGTAATTAGATTATTTTTTATTATTCTAATTTTAGAATTCTGAGTTCAGAATCAAATTCAATGGCCTTGAGAATCCTTAGAAAACAAGATCTTTGTTAAGTTTCTTTATTAGGAAGCTTCGATAGTTAAATTCATCAGGCTTCAAGAACGTAATTCTATTATGGACGTAACTCTAAAAATTCATAAATATTTGAAAACCAATTGAAATAAGTTTGCTTTTAGATCATTCAACGCTTAACGCTCTCAAGCTTCTTCAGTTCTTATATATATATATATTCGTCTGTAAACATCGTCACATTTTCCTCGTCCTTCCCATATTTTTCTCGCTCTCGCTCTCTCATCGCTACGAAGCATTATATCCGTCTCATCTTGCCATTCGTCAAATTCCACGGATCATTCCTTCGTTGCACCCCTTTCACATCCTTCTCGTTCCTCCCACTTCCGTTCATCGATTCCGCGAGATACCGTACAGTCATCAAATCCGATGAAAGCACGTTCCCGTTCTTCGTCATCGACGCCGCTTCTCCTTTTCGTCGCTATAACTTGCCAACCGTCAAATTCCGTGAAGACGTCTTCGTTTCCTCCCTACTGTCGCGCGCGTGCCCATCAGCCACCATAAAACGTCCCGTCGTACCTTTTGCAAACGTCCTTCCCCGTAGATCTTTCATAGAAGCTTCCATAAAACGTTGGCGGTGAATCGCCGGAATCGTGAATCATGTCCCCGAGGAAAAGGGACGACCCCGATGAAGCGGAGAAGCGGCGAAGAAGGTGGAAAGCGGACGCAGGGGTGGGACGGCGGGGATGGCTGGAGAATAGGGATGGTGGTCCACGACGGAAAATATTAGCGATAAATTATTGCGCTACATCGAGGCGCAGTAAGTTATTGCTAGTCCTGCACCGGCAATAACCGTAGTAGCGAGGCTCGGGTGATATAGCCGTAATATTCCCGGCACGACGCGCGCGCACGTTTACTCATGGCAATCATGTTATACAGCGCGTAACGCAGAGTCGGTGGCGCTTGCGTGTGTATTGTATGTGTATGTGTGCGTGTGTATATGTGTGCGTGCGTATGCACGGGATCCCCATTGGTGGATTTTTGTAATTAAATTTCACCGAAGTGCACAGCAATCTCGTATTTATTTATCACGCGAGGCATTAATTGTCAATAACTAACATCGACGAAATCATGAATCGCGCATTGAGTCAAGTATATGACGACAATCGTTTCCTACAAATTTTGCAAATTCCATTTTGCAGCGACGGATTTTATCCATCAGACGCGATACGAACGTAGCTCGCGAGAGAAATCACGTAATTATTAAATTAATAATCATAATGAATAAGCAAGTGAAACTGCGAGCGAAATCCGTGTATCAGTTTATTTTATTCCCTATATCGTAGGTTAAATATGAAAAGCGTAAAATAAAACGCATAATAAATTAAAGATGTAAAATAACTAATTCTTATATTTCTAATTTTATGTTGCTTTTATTATTTAAACTAACAAGTTTCAAAATTAATTTTAGATATTGAATTTCAAAATTACTTACAAATTTATGTACTGTATAATATGAAAAGCATTTGAAAAATCAGAATGCTTTGCGATATACTACATGCAGATATAAAATATGTACTAATTATATTATCATGTTTCTATATTACATAATTACATGTTAGCGAAAGCCTAATAACAAGCTTTCTGCTGCTAGCGCTTATTGACCGCTTATTAATTGAAAACCTATTAATTAGCAATAAACATTTTATCTTTATTATTCTATTATTATTTTATCTATTTATTAAAATATATGCACTCTGATTTCCCGATATAATTCAAAATACATTTACAATGATATATTGTCGGTCGACAGTTTATCGATTTCATATGCAAGCGATAAAATGTTAAAATAAATGTGTGTATCAAGAGGTACTTGATATACAGAGTTATAAAGAGAATTCTATTTTGAACTCGCGGACACAAATTACAGATTGTCTAAAGTGAGCTTTAGACATATAAATTATTTTTTCTCATCTCAGATATATCTCATTTATTTTAACACGTTAGTTTTTATAGAATATTATATTATGTATTAAATGTGTAAATAATATTTCCAAATAATGTGTTTCTCTGATATTTTATTACCTTTTATTCATACCGATTGAAAATATTGTTAACTTTTATAAAAAAAAAACAGGCATTTATTAAATCTCGGTCTATAAAGAAAAGCTAATTGTTTCGTCGAGAAAAATAAAACGGCTGTTTTAAAACAATTAATAAAAATAATGACAAGACACACATAAGAAATAAAAAGAGCGATCTCTCATCATGAAAATACACGAAGCATGCTTGATAAATAGAAGGAGTAAAAATGAAAAAAACGTTCCGTAGCGCATATTACAAAGGGAAGAGCTCAAGTAAATGCGATAAGAGGTTATAAATATCTCTCTGCAGACGCTCGATAACTGATGTAATAATTGTAGCAGATAACAATATCCGGACTCTCTCTCTCCCCCTCCCTCTCCTCCCTCTCCCCTTTCTCTATCCGTCTTTCTCTCCCTCCCCCTCCCTCCCCCCTCTCCCTGTGTGTTTATGTAACGTTCCGTATGCATAATGTTCTTTTGCAATAAATCAATATTTATCCATTGTTTGTTATCGAGTCAACGGACCGGCATTGACTTGTCGATGCTCCTTTCACGTTGTTTCAATTTAACGGAAGCTGTGATAAACAGGACCGTCTTTGCTTACTTCTATTGCAGACATTCGTAATTCACAACCGTACGCATTAATAGAATAAATACATTCACATAGTCAAATATTAACTGTTCTTAATTTCTTATAAATGTCTTGCAAACCGTTGTATCATTTTTATTTCCTTTACATTTTCCCCATTTATACTATTTTTATGATGTAAACAGTGAATCCGCGGGATAATTATTTACATCATAAAATTATAAATATCTATAAATTAAAATATATACGTATATAATATTATAAATTTAAAAAACACTTATTGTACTCTTTTTTGAGAAATAAAAAAAAATTATAAAAATTATTAATTAATATTTTTTTTTTTTAAATTTATTATTTTACATAAAAGTTTAACTTGGCTTGTACTAATTGTAAGACTGTGTTCGCTTTGGACAGTATGTAATATATAAGTATTCGTTTATATAGAGATTTTGTTTATATTATACATATACAGGGTGAGTAAAAAGTCCCGGACGGTGAAATATCTCGAAGCATTTTCGAAAGAAATGTTTCCTACAAAAGTTGTAGGGCTTTAAATAATCTATTCACTGATCTGGTCAGTCTGACCTTGGGTAGATTGTCAAGGTCAGATCAAGGTCACATTGATTTTTTTTAATGGCACATCTTATTTTTCATTCCAGAATCTAATAGTTGGTATCAAGAGCTTTTCAAAACACTATAATAAAGTTATTTTTCATTAAGTACTTTTCAAGTTATAAGGCTTGAAAGTTACAATACCGCTGGCATTAGCATTACTCAAAGTGTCCGACCGACGGCTAAAACCTCTTGAATGTTGTTCAGGATCATGTCCTGGATAACATTTATCAAGATCAAAACCATTAGAAGTTATACCTCTTATTTTCATTTTTACTTAAAAATGAATTTTTAGTACAGAAAAGAAAATAAGCCCTGTATATATTATAACAATGTCGCTACGCTCGTCTTAGTGCCGAGACACTTCCATGTCTCCAGACTATACTATAAATCAGTCTGCAATCTCATATAAACAATTATTGTATTATTATATAATTTTTAAAATTATAATTTAAAGGTATCAGCGTGTTTTCGTATGATGTCAAAATATGAATAAGATATAATGATAAAAATTTAGCGCGTGAATGGGCAACATCATTTTCTTCTCATCCGATGAGTAAATCGTGATGAGAGATCGAAATTTAAGGGACGGTGATTGTAATTAAGCCGGAAGTGACTAGGCGCGCGATTGCTGCCAATCCATAATTCGGCCAGTTAATTTATTTTGCCATCTGGCAAGGCGGGAATCGAAAAATCGACAATCGATCGTCCCTGAGAACAAAACCAGCCGAACTAGTACCCACCCTCTCGGTATCCGGAACGGATATCTCATTCCCTAACAACACGTGACTCTGTAACTTCATTACATCGAATATAGGGTCCATAATTTCTCGCCGCACGTGACCGCACTCTCTTTCAATCAATGAGCCGATCGATATGCAGGTATAATCCGGGATTAAAGCAGACCTCGTTTCGTCAAATTTGTCAATGGCCAACCGGGAGAAAGGTCTCTCTATGCCGATACGATATATACGTATCCGACATATTGACTTTCAATCGCAGGTGCACTTTGACAAAGTGTTTTAAAATGAATTTAACTAGCGGGGAGGGGCAGTATGTCGAATAAACTCGAATGATTTGGAATACACTACGTACATAATTAGTCCCACCGTATCAAGATATGTAATTAGTAATTTTAAACGAATGGATACATTCGATCACTCTAGGATACGAGATTAAACATTGATATCATCGCTCCGCTAGAATATTCATTGTACTAATGTTACAACCGATGATATCTCGTTAACTATATCTGTAGGGCGTCGGCTACAAAATCAAGTTCATGTCTGACGGACTACGCGCTTTTGCAAACGCGCCGCTGCCACCCGGTGGGAATTGCCCGCTATTAAACGACACTAGAACCCCGAACACCACTCCATTAATCATTAATCTCAATATCGACGGGCATCCCCGAACGCCTATTTTCTCGGAATTACCGTTGTTCGACGTGGGCGCACCAATCCCCTCTCGTTATACCGCCAAAAATCGGGCATACAAATTAGAAGTACTATATCGTCTACCCATAAAGCTCCGAGCTATATCGCCTAATTATGCCTGGCAATGCTTCGGTCGCTTAATTAACTTCACCGTTATAATATAATATATCTAACAATCGTTCTGTCCTTCCTCAATCTTCCTTGCCTTTCACCAAAACCGCCAGCAATGAGACCTTCTCAAGCGTAACTCGTAAATTCTTGATGCTATTTAAACGACTAATTAATAGATCCTCGAATTGAACAAGCACGTAATGAAAGAGTAATTCAATATAGTCGCGTTTGAATACTTTTACGAGGCGTTTAATAGAACTACTACACGCTTCGAATAACACAGTGGACGATTGCGCTGGAAGTTTAATCATGCGCATTTAATTTTAACATACCTTTTGTTGTTTGTCAGCCGATTCAATATGCGCGTAAATTAACGCACAAAAGGCAAGAGATCCATTGGATCGAGGAGCATTTGCCGAAGCGCTATATATGAACGCAGAGTTTCGTGAGTTGTCACATTTATTTCGTCCCCGAACGCAGATCGGCGTGTTCGTGCTTTAGGGTCCCTAGGCAGGGCCGGAAAAAAATCGATTCCACCAGCAGCACCCGCACCAACGGCGTCGAGAGAGCGGCATTGCTCATCCGACCTCGGTTCGCTTCGATAGCTCCTGATATTCTCGTGGGATCAGTCTCATCCCCGGGACCACCACCTTTCGGTGGATAGGCAGGCTATGGGAAAGGCAAGAGGAAGAGAAGAGAAAGAGGGGGGAGGGGGAGAGAGAGAGAGAGAGAGAGAGAGGAGGGGGATGATGGACGATAAGAGAGAAAGAGATACAAATAGATGCGGAGGAAGAGATAGAGAAAGAGAGACAGAGATGTGGGATAGGCAGATATAGAAGAAGAGGGGAAAGGAGAGAGCGAACCCGTTTGACGTTTCGCGTTTCCCCGACGTACTCCCGCGGGATGGTGGCGGCTTTCGTGCCTGGAATCCGCCACGGGATATCCGCACGAAATGGATATCGTGCACGCTCCACAGGATAACCAGATAGAAAGAGGAAGGGAGAGAAAGAGGGAGATCCGCACGATGAAACGAACAAGGGAGAGAGAGAGAGAGAGAGAGAGGGAAGTAAAATCGAGAGGCTGAAAGGTGAGGTGGGGCCTATTGCACCGCGGGGGAACAAGTTTACGAAATGCAGGAGGGACAAATTGTCTCCTGCAATTTACAATATAACATTTCATTGGGCATGAAGAACCGTGCAAGGAAAGTTTATAAGGAGAGCATGAAGAGTGTATTTAACTGAACATCGCTAAGGATTTATAATATTAATATACTTGTATAAGATATTATTAAAAGATTTGATCAAAGTTTAATAATTTCTGTTTGAAGTTAAAATTCTTTATAGCAAAGAAAATTCAACTATCTTATTGTCAGATTAATAAAATATTTTTCTTTCTCAATTACTTTTAAGGATGTATTTTTTTAACAAAATGGAAAAGTTATTAAAAAAATTAAATATTATCCTAAATTGTATTTGAAAGTAATGCAAAAAGTAAAATTACATAAATAATAGGCAAATGAGAGCACTAAAAATGCAGTTCTAGTTGCGAAATGAAAATATTATGTATTAAAAAAATCTTATATATGTATCGTGTACAATCTTTGAACGTTTCGGCTACCCTCTAGGTATCTCATCTTCAACGAAATATAATAGATTCCAAATGTGTTAAATTCATTACATAAATGGTTGATCATGAACACAATCATAAAGTGCAGCAAAAATGTCATTAATTGTAACACTAAATTTCTTACGATACAAACATGTTTTCTTCCAATTTCGGCTTTTATCAAATTACGGTCTTTAAGTGCAGTGGCTTTCACTTAACTCAACAGCTGTTTGATGGTCACACTGTGACTTAGCTCAACAGCTGTTTCAAAACTTGGGAGTTTTGATGACATTCTTGCTGCGCTTCATGATTGAGTTCATGATCAACTATTTATGTATGTAATGAATTTAACATTTGGAATCTATTCTACTTCGTTAAAGATGGCTAGAAGGTAGCCGAAACGTTCGAGGATTGTACACGATACATATATGTAAGAAGATTTTTGAATACATGATACTTTCATTTAGTAACTAGAACTGCGTTTTTAATGCTCTCATTTGCCCATTATCTATGTAATTTTGTTGTTTGAATCTTGAGAACCCACCTATATTTGTTCTTATTTTAATGCAAAAAGTTTGGCGACAATTTAGAATCTAGATAAAAAATTATTTCACGCGTAAAAAATACACGCGTTTTTAAAAAACAATTAAGATAAAATGAGAATATTTTCAATTAAACTTTAAATAAAATTGTATTGTTAAATATAATTAACCTTATATTGTTTCATATGTATATAGCATTAATTTTTATACGGAAAGTATAAATTTCCAATTTCAATTATTTTTTGCAGAGATTCTATGTACACATGGTACATCCTTATCGTGAAAGTATCAATAGAAAAAGAACAGATAAATCAATGAGAATTAACAGAAATTTAATCTTTTAAATTAAAATTGTAATCTTCTCTCTCTCTCTCTCTCTCTCTCACTCTCTCAGGTTCTCTCAGCATTATTCTAGAGATTTCATCTTTATCTTTTCTTTCTATTTTAATTCTCCCAACCAAGCATCAGTTTTTTAAGTTTTATCTCATCATACCCAAGTAACGGCATACAGGAAGACACATTTGTCTTATATAGTATAAAGGGAAATTCATATGATTTCTCGTTTGTGATCAAGTCTCAAACGGGCTACAGCGATGGGCCAACAGCCTTAAGCGGATACGATCGCATTCCTTCAGAAGTTGTGGCTTAATTGGCTCTCTAAGTGAAGTGTGTGCATACGTCACGTGCGCGGTCAGGGCAAACTATTCCGTTCGCGAGTGTTTGCAACGCGCGGCTGCAGTTCGTAAGTTCACTAGACACGCGAATACAAAGTACGCGCTCTCGTGGACGGTTGTCAAACGGTTTCCCTTTAATGTCCGCAGCAGCTTCGAAGAAGCACACCCGTATCGCTCGCCGCTGCGAAAGTTTATTTTATGTTTATTCCGCAAGTTCATTTTTTAATATGCTGGAAATCTATGAGCGCCACTTCCACCGACTTTGACGGTCGGACTTTAACCGCAGTTTAATCCGCGAGACGTGGTAGTTACTTTTCACAATGTTTTAGCGTAGTACATAAAGTACAAAATGCATGCATAAAAACCACTCTTTCATCTCCTTTTAATTTCAGTTTTAAAGGAGGACTAAGTAAAGCAGAATAGTGAAGGTTAATAGTTAAACCATGAAATAGTTTAATAAATCCCGCGATAATTAAAAGCCAGCAAGCGTGGATCATGTCGAAGAAATCGAAAGCGAAACGCGCGAGCAGCGGTTCCCGCCGCGAGTGAAAATATTTTCGTTTGCGTCCATGGTATAAAGCGATTGAAAATAATCAACTTGGCGTAAACGAAGCCGAATATTCGAACGATAATAGAAGCTCGCGTGCGTTATGTAGATGTGCGCCATCCGTTAGAATAATATTTTTAGATCGTTGTTCACGGTTGCACGGCCGATCGGGAGTGGTGGTCCTGTCGTCGAGTGATGTTGCTCGTCTCTCTTCCCCTCACCCATAGCATAAAACCACCATCTGTCACTGACCGGACCTCTTCTGCCGCCCCAATGCTGAAGGAACTTGTCGTTCCTACTTCTTCGTGCCATTTCTTTCGACCCCACCACCCGATCGTTCCCGACAAATTTCGGCCACCCTAATGCGCGCGGGACGATAGACCACCCCGGAAGACGCGGAATAACGTCTTATGCACGTTCAACAGGGGGTTACTTGGGGGTTAGACTGTCGAAAGAAAGGGAATAGAAACCCGCAGCATAAATACAAATCTCGCGCGCAGCTGGTTGTCCCCAAAGTAAATGGACCAAATCTCGCGCTCTCTTTCTTGAGCATGAAGTCAATGAAACTTCTATTTGTAAAAACGACAAGTAAATACAGCTTTCAACTCACGTTGAGATACAAAAGTACGGAATTCATTTACGTTATATTTTTATTACAACTGTTTAACGATAAAAGGTCTGCCAGGATTTTTCCAAGAATTGTGATTATGACGAAGCAAAAAGAATTAATTTAAATTATACACCTGAAAGCTTATTTGCGCCTGACGAGTTATTATTTTCTGTGACACTAAATAGATGAAAAGAAACGAATGAAATGTCATTAAATGTTTCCTACAATGTTAACAGTAAAAATTTTGAAAAACTCGAAGCCCGATTACGACTATTATTGTGTTATCATTTTCTTACACGAGAAACAATTAAAAGTTTTGAAAAATGATTATAATTTCGTAAAAAGAGTAATTTCTTAGAGAATACATCTACTTTAACATTTAATTCTGACGGTCCCTTTCTTGCTCGTCATTAACCTTTCCTCAATCCTCTGCCTTTGCAATTTTATGGGCGGTTATCTAACTTTCTTAATTTGAAATTTTTATTTATTGCTCTCGCAAAATGTTTACTATTAATATGAAAAAACATATTTACTGGTGACATTATTCAGTGTTAAACACTACACCATTTTTAAAAAAAGTTTTTATTTGTTTCACGTGTAAGGAAACGATAACACAATAATTCGGTCGTGACCGGGCTCCAAGTGTTAAGGATGGCGTTTGAAAAGTTCAAGGGTAAATACAGATATCCATTTTCTGTCTCCTGAAAATTTATCCCCTGCGGACACGCATATATGGGGCTACCCATCCGTATCCACTCCGTAATACTAGCAAATCCTTCGACGGACAGGCAAGTCGCTGCCATGACGAAGAATGGAAGGAAAATAACGTACGTACAGGAGATAAACACACTCTATCTTTGGTGATTACTCGAGCGATCAATAAATTCGATCAGCCGAACTTGATCGATAATAATGATGCCTGGATATTTCTTAGGTACACTTATTCGTTTCGATCGACGTAACGTGAAATTTATGACACATCGTGCTATTAGCACCGCCGCCATCAAGCCATCAATAATAATCAAGAACTGACTGACCACAGGCGCCAATTAAATAACGTATCTGCCCAATTTATCATGCGCGCTAACTGCGCCCCGTTAGACATTTGAGAACGCCTTCTTTTTATCGAAATTCATCTTCGTGTTGGCGCGTAGACGCGGGGACGATGGCGCGATATCACGACCAACATTGATATAATGCGATATTATAATTTTATGAATCATTTATGCAGAAAATTACATACCGCCATATAGCTTATTAAATTTTTCTGGGTATCCTAAATACGAAATTCGATTCAACATTTATTAGAAAAAATTATAAGAAAGAGGTAAATCAAATCTCCGTATAGGTCGTATTATTGGATTAGCCAATAATTTCCCTGTTTTTGGGAAGTGGTTAACATCGAATAATGTCACTATTTAATAATATTTACAATAATATTTTGTGAAAGATGACATTTCAACGCGGTTTTAAATAATAGTTTGCTGAGATTGATTAAGTTTTGCATATTTGGTATTATTTTGAATATAGGTACATATAAAGAACAAAAATAAGTATTTTTAGTATTATACTGTTTTCTCTATTGCTGTTTTCTGTATTGTTTTTCATGCTATTTTATGAGTCATGTTTTGAGAGCAGCGTTTTCCCCTATGTAAAAATAAAACAGCATAATATGCTGAAAATATTTTTCCTTGTTCTCTATGCATATTTAAAATGCTACAAATGCTCAAAATCTAACCAATCTTTGCAAATCTTTAAATGCGCATTGAAACAATTTTCACAAAATGATTGCTATAAATATAAATAAACATTTATAGCGTTTTCTATTGGGAAAACTGATGAGAGTACAGAACCAGCACTGCACTATAAGGTTTCGATGAAAACTGTACTAGTGTGATAATAATACAGGTTTAATGTGATTTAATAAAACACATTACAATATTCTCTGCTGTCTATTTTATAATTCATCTGATAATAAAAGCATATTATTTGTATTATTGTATGATTTGTATTATTTGTGTATAACTACACAAACTTAAATTGCTTATTTTACAATAATATTTTAATTCATTTATTTAATTTTTAAAGATTTTTAAACGTCCAAATATTAATGTTATTGCACAGCTATTATTACACAGAACAAAAATTTGCAGATTTTAAATAAATCTTTATTCCAATATATATATATATATATAGTACTAACAAAATATTTACTAAATGTAAACATATATTTATTTGATTTAAACATAACTGTTTTATTTTGAATAAATATTTATTTACTATAAATAAATATTTCATTAGTACTATTGGAGAAAATATTTATTTAAGATCTACAAATTTTTTTTTCAGTGTAGACACATCAAAACTAAAAACAATATCGTCGATATAAAAGTTAATTAGAACAATGTACCCATTGCGGGAATTTTCAGAAATGTTTCAACCTTTCACATCTCATGTGCAACAATTCTAAAAGCATTCTGCAATATGTCATATGAAATGTTTTAACAGGAATGTTTCTAAAATCTATCATATACAATAAATTGAAAAACATATTTACAATAAATTAAAAACATATTTAAAATGATATTTAAACAGAACAAAAAATCATGATATTAAAATGGCTTCAAAATGTTTACTAAAAGTTATTTTTTGATCAATCATGATTCAGTTTAATGTCATTTTGATGTTATCGTGAGTTGTTTTATTTTAATTGCGCGAAAAACTTTTGTATATGAATAACTTGTTCTGCTTTAATTGTTCTCCCTTAAGGGGATCCTAAAGTCGTCTATATTACCGACTAAATCGTAATTTTTGTATAACAAATACTTTTTTCTCTTTCACAGATTCTCTCGAAAATTCTTTTCCAGGATTAAAGTATACACATTAATACGTGTTTGTGAGGTGGAGTTTATGCACAACGATATATAATAAATATAAGAAATGAATGAAAGATATCACTATTAACGAATTTGGAATTAAAAAAAGTCTGTACTATCGACCTCGATCAAGTTTGGCCGTCGCTCCAGCATCCCCTTAATATGTTATTATATTTCGTTTTAATACAAATAAATCTCTGATTTATTTATCCGCATAGAAATTATCATTTCACTCGAATCAATAATAATATCCGCTTGGAAAAAGAACGTCAGAGTTGAAAGAGGATTAATTACGAAGCACAAAAGAAGTAGTGGTAAAAAAATATCGCAACACACTTCCGCACGTTTCGACGTGACAAAATGGAAATCATATGTTAGCGTAACAGCAGGTAAGAGCGTTTAGAATTGCATATACGACGTCGAGCGTGTTCGTCGCGCTCCTGCGGGCGAAAAAATCGAAAGTGTGGAACTACATTCTCACGGAGCGAACACGATATACCAGCCATTGAAATTCCTTTCCGCGAGAGGGAAAATTACCGAAGCATCGAATCCTTTCGACCTAGTTCACGTGGGCGGTGCGGGCGCGGACGTAAAAAGAGTGCGCTGGTTAAGGGTTAATAATGCAGCAGCCCAGCTGAACCGGAAACTCTCTCGACTTGCGACGCAACGTAATCGCGTTTCTCCGCGGACGGTAGCGGTAGTTTGAAAAGAGAGCGAAAAGGGGAATATAAAGGTTACGCGGCACGCCGAGAGATGCATACATACGTACGAGTCGAGCTGGCGTTATGAAAAATTGAGAGAGCAAACATCCCGGCAGCTTTTGGACTTGAACGCGGAGGACAAGAGGATTGTAAGCAGAACACAAGCAAAGGGTGGCACAAAAGGAGTCCGTGGTTGATCTATGTAGATCTTTATATCGCGTTCGCCAACGTAAACGATATTTCACGTTTACGTGTATACAGCCAAGAATATACAGAGCCTCTGCGAATATAAAATACTTTTTTGAGGCCTTTGAATATGAGTCCTCGCGTAAAAAGCAAATTCCCTTACTACGCCTTTCTGTAATATCTAATGAGGAAAAATGCCGTATCCCCCTCGCGCTAACCTTAATCCACTTTAAATGAGAAATTTTTCAACCGTTGAAATATGAAACAGTTCGCAATATATATATTCACACATTATTTTGATATTATTAAATATAATATATATGTATTAATACAATATTTACATCGAAGATTAGTTATATGAAATTAACGTATTTAATCCAACAAATAATTTCAATAATTCTGCTTAGTACAATATTCTACAATAAATCCCTTGACTGACGCTATTATGCAATATAACAAAGTTGATATTGCGGCTCGGTTAATTTTAATTTAAATCAAAATGTTTCAATCCGCAATGTTTGAGTTGTGCGCTTCTGTACAGTTTATCTCAATATACGCGCGCGTACACCATAAAATGTTACCTCGCTCTGCCCTTTTGGCCGTCCTGATGACAAACGTCGTCACGTATGAGTAAATACAGTACGCATCATAAATCGCGCGGGGAGGTGATCCTCTTTTATCTTTTCTCCGCGAAAATATTATCGTTCTACGGAGCTCCTCTCGGAGAAGAGAAAGGTCTCGTTTGATTTTCCGCGTGCAATAATCCTACGCGATAGCTCTAGGCCAGCTTTGAGATAACCAGTAGCCACGTATGTACGCATATTCTCCAACTATATGCGCGAGTTTATGTACGCGTACAGCAACTCGTATTCCTGTATTAGCATAGCGTGTGCACACAAATATATATATATATATACGTATATATACGGAATACCCACGACGAGCACAATAAGGCTATAACCCGTTCGCGCAATATTTCACGTCAGATTATGTAGCCCCTTTGCAGAGTGCCCGATAGCTATCGATATCGATAGATACAGCTAGGTGTATATAGATTCTAGGACGGGACATGAGTGGAAATAGAACTGCAGCTGGACGAACAGCGTAAACCCCGTTCTTGGGAGTATCGAATTGACAGGCTGCCAGCCGGCTAAGGAAATGAGTTCTCACCAAGTGAATAAAACATTCCTGATCGAGATGTGATTTTAATTAAAGAGCGATCATTGAAATAATTGGGGACATTAGAAAAAATAGACGAGCGATCGATATAATGCAGAAAATGATAAAATTTTTGTGGTACATCGCCCTTAATTTTATTATACGTGTGCGGTACTGATTGTGAGACAAAATAAACAAACTCGCCCGCAACTAAAGAGCGAGCATACAAAAGATTACAGGATTTCCGACGCGGTAGCGCGTAGCAGCACCACAAAATATCCCACTTGCCGGGAAAATTTTTAATTCCACCACCGCGTCGCGCTTTATCGCACCGGGCGCAATTAGGACGTACGTGTATTTATCTTACGTACGTCAACCCGCCACTGGCGCTTTTGACCCCTTGAAAAAAGGGGGAATGAAATATCAGTCACCGAGATTTTCGCTCTTTAAAGCGAAGAGAATCGCGTACGGCATGCCGTAGAAACGCAATTTTTCATGTCGGATTACTCCGAGAAGAAAGGAAGAGAGAGGCAATGTAGAGGGTAAAAGTGTAAAGAAGGGGAGAGGAAAAGAAAGAGAGAGAGGGAGGGAGGAGGAAGAATGGTGAGAAAGACATTTTACGAGAACGGGTGGGTCACACGCGCTGCCATCGATATCGATATCTCGCTGTTTTAGCCTCGGTTATCGAATGATCAGCTCGAAAGAATATTGATTGAAGAAGTAAAAGAATCGCAGTTTATAATTCGGTGACATTTCGTGTCGACGTTTGACCGTCTAGTGCCTTATTCCCTAAAAATATCGCATACGAAAATCTTATAATACACTGTAAGATATCAAAGAAGCAATATCTTGTTAAACATTATTGTTAAATTTATAGTATCAAATTTAACTTGATTTAAGTCGCCACTGCTTCTACTCAATATATTTTGTACTAAAACAATGGTTAAATTTGACATTAATATCTAATAATAACAACTTAATTAATATATTAATTATATTAAACTTAAAGATTTTTTAAGCCGCTGAATACAAATCCGATGTAAAAAATTGATAAATTAAAAATAGTGATTGTTAAAACTTGAAAATGTCTGGATTGTTGTAAAAATTTATGTATAACACTATAACACGATCTTTTATGATTTTTAAAATTTGTCACAATTTTGACATCGGATTTACATTCGGCGACTTAGAAGCCTTTTAAATTTAAAATAAATAGAATTGAGCTATTTAAAATGCTATTTAATTCAACAATAACCTAATTCACAGCTCTTTACCGCAATAAATCCCATATTTTTTTTTTCATCATAAATATCTTATCCAATATTATCAAATCTTTTTGTGGACGGAGAAAGAGAAAATCATAACAGCATATCATATCTTGATTGCAGTAAAACTTCTCCAGGATTATACATATATCGTAGTTATAATATGATAAAATACGTAAAAGTGGACATTTTTTGCAAATTTCTCAAAACTTTAACTGCAAATTTCTCAAAACTATGACGTGGTGGAGCAATTTAATAAAAATTCATATTTATAGCAGCAGCTAAAAACCACGCGAAAAGATTAATAGTTTCATTGTGTTCTTTTTTTTTCGAATAGTATTACACACAGAAAAATATTTACTGTACACAAATAATAATTATTTATTTCAAATAGTTCAAAAATTCATACATCCGCAAATCTATCACAAGTCCATCACAAGCATCAAATTTATTTAAAATATTTTTTGAAAATCCTAGTAAATTAATACTTCAATCAAGATTATTAAATTAAAACAAATTAGATTTACTGATTATGTAAAATCGCTTCTTCGATCAATTTTATAATATTCTTTAAGAAAAGATAAATTTTTGTTTTGAGTATACAATAATTAATTTAAGATTATTATCAAGAAAATGTTTTTTGTTACAGGTATGCGTTACTTAAAAGAAAGAAAGTAAATTGACTTTTCTTAGCAACAAAATGATATTTTTCTGTGTGTAGATTTTCGTCTGCGATGTAGAGTGCATTCTGATATCCACTACCAGTACTGAAAATCTATAGTATGCGTTTACATGCGCTATAGATTTCCAGCACTGGCAGTGAATATCGAAACACAGCAATAAATTCAAAAATATGATTAGTCAGTTTCACGAAATAAGTGAAAAGCCAGAGAAAAAATGCAATTTCTATCAAACGGGGTCTAACTGAAGTAACGAGAGACGCTACTGTGGGTAAATTTCTGAAGCACCGATATCGAGTTATCGAACGATCGTCGCTGTTACGGAAACAAAATAAAAAAATATGAGCTTTGAAAAACAACAACGGCGTTTATTGAAAAGGCTGTCATCAAAAGGAGATATTACGCAAGGCAATGCAGCTGCAATTACATCATTGGCAATGCGAAGAACTCGCGCTCCATTAAACTTTTTTCTTACTTCACAATAGTATATTCAAAATATACCAAAAGGTAATCTTCTTACGAACTCTCCAAAATCAAACGCTCTAAAGTAAGCATGTGATCGTAATAAGCGTTATTTAAGTAATTCAAATTACCATTGTTACCGAACAAGCTTAATGCGATTTGATTCGAAGTCTTTAAAACGTTCTTCTTTGTATGTTGAGGTGAGCCACTTCCCTAAAAATTATTTTTTTACTATTCGATGAAAATCAGCCAATCACAGGCTTATGTTAACAGATTTTACAACATCAAATCTGCAAATTTGATGTTGAGGACTCAGATTATACATACAAGGAGAAATAATTTGAGTCATAATTTGCTGAAGAAGACTCTCAATTTAAAGAAAGTCGAAACGTACATGTAATTCATTTTGATTGATAGAAAGAGAGAGAGAGAGAGAGAGAGAAAGAATAAAAGTAACAAAAAACACACTCTTTTACTTCGCGTACCAACAACGCTACATTCTCAATCGCCTTTTGTATTCTCTACTTCTTGTTTACAATAGTAGTATTTTTTCTACAAGAGAGATAGATAGATAGAGCGAGAGAGAGAGAGAGAGAGAATGAGCGGAGGAGAAGAGAGGGGAAGGGAGAGAGAGAGTATATTATCACATCATTTGACAGACATGGGAAAGGATACATTTTAAATCTTGAATCTTCGAGTATTTGGATTACACATGGAAAGAATTATTTTGCTAAAATATTTAAAAATTTAGCTAGATACAGATCTGATTATGAAAGTTTTGTTCAAGCAATCGGCGCACAGTTTGCTTGAACTGGAAGTTGTAAAAATTCGCACAAAAACATTATTACGTATCAATCTGCTCCTATCAAATATGACCTTTTTCGCTTATGTCAATTTTGTTGAATTGTCAAAATAATTACGTTCTACAGATCATTCCAACAATATTGAGGTAACATTGCAAACGTTACAACAATGTTGCTGCAAGCAATGCTTATCCCATAAAGCATTTCCCATGCTTTATGGGATAAGACGCTCAAGCTACTAGAATATAAAAATTTATTGCAGCATTACTCATTATACTCGTATAGTCTCATTTGAATTTTCTATGTATAAATTATGTTGTGGTCCAATAAAATTATTTTCAGATCTATATCTACCCCTAAACTGTTTAGATATTTTAATAAAATTTTTTTTCTATATGCAGGACACTTGAATTCTCAAAACGTCCAAGTTTTCGGGATTTCCTTTTCGAAGTAAATATACTTAGACAAATAGATATCTAGAAAATATTTTTATTTTCTGATAATTGCCGGATGTATCGTCGATGTCCCATATCCGTTCGGAAGAATATAAAGAAAACAGGATTTACAGACGCATCCGGAGAAAAGAGTGCGCGCGCGGTTAAACTTCCGACGAGCGGCATAAACTTCCCAGCACCGCAAGAAAGCAAATAATATTTTCCGCGCACAGGGTTTGCGCGGCAAAAGGACGACGTGGAGAAACAGCTGCCGCCTACGTCGTCCTTCGAAGACAGTTCGACGAGTTCGTCCTTGCGCGTCCCGGCGGTATGTCCCACCCCAACATCGTCGTCTCCGTGCGCGGTAAATCGAAGCGAGAGGGTTGTTGATTCGATTAGAACTTAGTTCCTTCTTGCACACGGGGGACCCCCGGCGGCGGTGTGTAGTGGTGGCCTCGAGTTTCCCTATTCTGATCCAGCCGAAATGCGCCCTGGGAATTCACGTCGACGAATCCGCGGCGAGAAAAGCGTGAAAACACGCTACCGGGAGTCGGTCGGTGGATCATCGGCCAACCATTCCCGATTGTCGAGAACTCGAGTCATTTCTACGCTCAGTTCACGTAAAACGGAAAAGGTTGAAACAGGAGCTTTCGTTACGAAATTGTGTGTATTTCGGCAGTGATTCCGGAAATGGCAGAAACCGAGAACAGCAAATGCCGGAAAAGCGGCGATTCGGAGATTCAAGGAGCCGTGCAACTGGGACATCCGAGAATGCGAAGAAGCTATCTTCTCTTTCTCCCTTTCTCGAAAGACGGGACTGTCGGCAATTCGAGAATTCGAAAAGACGCCGCAAGTTAAATATTCGAAGATCCGAAAAGAACTCTCTGTCCAAAAGTACAAAAATCCGTCAATCGAATATTCCGGAGTACGAAAATTGAAGATTCCGAAATTTCAAAAAAATTTAAAGATAAATAAAAAATTACATTAAAATAAATTAAGTTAATAATTTTTTTGTTTCTTCAAGAATAAATCCAATAAAAGTAAAACGCATATTTGATAATTCCTTGTATTTGACTTTGGCAACTAACAATAAGAAAGACTCAAAAATCCAGAATCGAAATGTTTACAGTTAATTTCATTTGGTAAGTATATTTTAATTGTTTGTGAATTATATCGCCTTATAAATATATAATTTATATACAATTGCGGGGCTGATGTGAACGTGTTATTTAAAAAAAATGTATAATATATAATATAGTAATATTTAAAATAAATTTGGAGAAGGATCGAAAATATTTCAAATATTTTGTTTGCTCATAATCTGAAAAATAAAAGATACGAGAGAGAAATCCTATATAATTTCATAACTCGATAGATGGAATGCACTACAGCCGAGTTGAATACAGCGCTAATTATCAAGATGCTATTATCGGACCATCGGTTTTGCTGAAAAGCGAAACGTAGCTGTCGATTTCGATAGCGAACTTCCAGATCGAAGTCGAACAGTCGATCGAAATTGAGAACAGTCGAGGACGGACGCACGTACCTGCCTGGAAAACGATTTATGCAGTAAGTGCTGATCCGTAACAGCTACAGAGACGTAAGCTTATTCTGGAACACATTTCCCATTTGCATACGAAATGTATCCTCGGTTAAGCTGTTTGAGCTGCAGCTAACGGAATCACAATGACCCGAGGACATCTCGAGAAACAACGAGGAGTACTATATTCGAGGTACAAGCACACGGGGTTTGTCAAAATGTTAATTATGTGCCACAGAGCAGTTATCGTAGGTAGACTTTCGTCTGCTCTGTGTGGACAGACGATGGATGGAAGCGTTTTGCCTCACAACAAACTGGCTATTTCGCTCACGGTTTCCTCTCAAAGAAACATGATCGGCAAGCGATATTTGCACTTTCTATTGCACCTTTAAATACTTCGAAAATGATACGTGAGATATGCCTAATGAAAAAATATTTGTACATCGAATTTCTATATCTTTGTAACATTTACGCTGAATATATTGGAAGAACAGTATTACATATTAAAACACGTTAATCTTAACATCCCTTCAAACATCCCTTGAGCACCTATTAATGGTACACAGATACGAATTGGGATTTAACATTTTTAATTGCAAGTCTCTCTTGAGGATTAAAACAGAAATTTCTTTAAAACCATTCTTTTCTGAAGTACAATTTTCTCATAAATCCAATGGTACCATTCAAATTTAATGAAAAAGCATATTTAACGTAATAGGGGATAAACCGCGGCAACTGTTCATGCGCAACTGTCAGCAAATTGAAACTTTTCGTGATGCGAATTCGCACTAATGTATGATTTGAAGATTAATAGGAGCATATCATTTTGATATTTATACATTTCTTTATCTATCGCAAGAAGTATACTATTTCGTTCCATTTGTTTTATGAAATAAATTTTCCAATTTTGCCATTTAATTTTGAAAGAAAGAAAAAAATGATAAAATTTCATAATTTATATTAATACTGCACTATAATATTACACTATTAAATTCATAATAATAATAAAATTAAATTAACTAATAAGTTATAAATTCCTTTAATTAATATCACACAACAAAGACAAAAATTCGTAAAAAGGCTATAGGAATCAACCTCTGGTTGTCGAAAATTTCGAGAAATATATTACATTAATACCATCTGATTTCGTACATTTCGATTCCTGTTTGAGTCATCTTCAGCGTTACAATGTTAATAAGTACAGCAATTAATAAATCGCAGTCATTGTCTTCATCTTCTCTCTTTTTATATGCGACCGTTGGAACATTCGTGAGGCCAGGAGCAAGTTGTCCAATACAGTTACTAAGCTGAGTGGCGATAAACTGAGGCTAAGTAAAGACAACAGAAATAAAAATTTACTCACCTCACGGAGTCAAACAAGTCACAACAAGAGAAGAGAGAATAGCAAATAGTCATCGCACGTTAAAATTCGCATCATTAAATTCATAATATTAAATTATATTCAATTTGAGTTTTTTTTGTTTTAATAATTTCTGTAGTTCGTTACTGTTCCTACTCAATATATTCACTGTTAATTTTATTAAAGCAATGGAGTTAAACAATTTAATTCAAAAAAATGTATGTACCAAATTTAACTCTTTAGTTTAACTTGTACTAAATGTGCACGTTTTATGGATGTTGTTTAATTTGAAGTAAATCGCAAAAATAGATTAATTTACATTTTGATACACATGTTAAAATTAACAAAATGTTATTTTTAATTCAAAGAATCGGATTACCATTGCTTCTTTAATATTTATTGTATATTATGTATTAGTGTAAAAATATACATATAGTGTGTTATAAATTTAAACATATACTAATTTATATAAAAATTTTAATGTATAACGACTCTTGTTATAATCAATTAATTAGTAAAAAAAAAAGAAAACTATGTGAATGTAATTATAAAGCAACAGCTATAAATCTCATTCAACTTGATCCTTGATAGAAAAATGACATTTTCCTCGAAATCCTTAATTTCTTATATGCGTTTCGAACACGCTGATCGAATCAAAGTCACACGTGCGTTTCGATCGAATCAAAGTCGCACCAACGCGTTTGAAATCTGGGATCGCAAAGAAGCAGCTTCAGTGAGCTCTCAAAGCTTTCCCTAGAAAACGATTCCCCGGGGCGTTGTTCTCCAGGACTTCCCATCGTCGTCCTTCGCGGCGAAACCACCTGACCCTCTTTACCAACCACCGATCTCGCCGCATCTCCCCTAAAGCTGTCCCTTTTCCATTCTGGCTATACCCTCATAGTCATCCTCATCATCACCATCGCTGTCGTCGCGAACGTTACTATTTACATACGAGCGCGTTACATTTTTACATCACCTTTATGCCTTTTTCGAGATCATTTCACTATCCTCACTCGGTTTCTTCAACAAGATAAACAACTCTATAGAGGACATCGATTCCTTGAAGCCTCATACCGCGATAGATAGAGAAATGTACAAAGCTAAGGAATAAATCATAAAAGAGCATTTTTTGCAATAAGATATATAATAATTCCAAGCTATCAACATAAGCCACTACTCATGTTTCTCTGTAAGAGGTATTCGAATACCATATCTATGCGCATTATCAAGAATCCAACGATTATTTATCTCCATATATTAATTATGAAAAAAGCGTTTGGTGTTTGTAACTATAATTACATGGTAAAATAATTATAATAACGCTCCATTTTTTTATAGTTATTAATATTACAATATTATATTTCTAATTAATAATAATTTCATTGTAGTATAAAGAAAAAATTGAGCAACAGTAGAGCAAAGGCGGCTAAACGGAGATACACGGTCAAAAAATGAAGAATCATGCAGTAATAATGCTGCTTGAAAACCTAAACCTAAACATAGCTACAAATAAAAAAATTGAAAATTAGAACGCAATATAATGAAAAAAAAAATAAAGCTGATATTTCATTGTAAGTAAAAAATAACATACATACAAAATAACACAAAATAATATAATATAATAACAATAAATCAGAAAACTAAAGATATACCTACTAAAACAATATATAAATAATTGACTCTATAAATTATAACCAAATCATGATAATTGCAACCGTCTTTTTCTCTCAATGTACGTTTAGTGAAATAATAAAAATATCGAAGTATATTTATGATAAAAATTAAGACGTGCGTTTTCATAAATAAAAGGTTGCATAGACGGCATGTGTTAGCTATGTCAAGTACATTAATATTTCTCCACAGAGAAATTAATTGTCGAGATTCGGCCACGTTTACCATGCAAATGCTCACATCGCTCATCCCTGAGCGCTACGTAACTGTTATCGCTATTATGATCCTTCCTATCGCTGTCCCGTCACGGTTACCTTTCCATTACCACGCCGGATGGCCGGAAGAAGCCATTTTTCGAGTGAGAATTGCCGCGTCGCGTTCATAATTCACTTATCAAAACTGCTGAATCGAGAATATGCGGTGGGCCGACGAAATCACGGCCGGCGCGACGGCGCGGCGGATGAATGAAAAAAATGGTGATATCGCGTGAAATTTTACTGGTTGCGTGCGCGAGTGCTTGCAGCTGACGTTTTCGATCGCGGACGGAACAACGATCTCAACGCCGATTGGCAGACGATGTGCGTACATACAATGTATGCACAAGAGAAAAAAAACAATCGAAACACGATACGATGAGGACACATTGACTCTCGATCGTAGGTAACATAACAACAGCGGGACAGACACAGCTACGGCGGAACAATAGCGCGGCGCAACAATGACGTGAGCGAGAGAGACATTGCGTGACCACGCGCGTGCATGCGTACGCGGGCGTATGCACGCGTGCGTGTTCAGCCGCCCGCGCCGCGCCGTGGCAGTCAGAAAAAGGTAGGTAGCTACATTTCCATTTACAATATTTATTATTCATACGTGAGTCTCTCTCTCTCTCTCTTTCCGTCTTCCCAAATCCCATTTAGCCCTTCCCTTTTCCCCATACACTCCCTTCTCTGGTTAACGTGTCGACCGCTCATTGTCTTATTTATAACGCACGCGAGATGCATCGAATTCACGAGGGATCATATCTACCTACGCGCGTGATATCTCTGCCTGCCTAAAATAATGATTTACTGATAGGCCTCGCCGCTATTAAGCGAATTACAAGGGGGATGCACGCACGTATATTCGGCGATAACGATCGTGTGACTTATAGCGAGCCTGCCGTGTAATTTTCCGGGAACGAGGGATATTTGGTTCTATATAAAATGAACAAAAAAAAGGGTCACGTCGAAACTAGGAAACATGACGACGCCGGAGTTGCCTCCGAAAGGAAAAAAATGATGGTAATCTATGTCCCTCCTCGTGAAAATAAAAAATATAAAAATAAAATACAGGCATGTATAAAGATGTATGTGACATTTGTTTTTTGTATTAAATCCGTCCATGTCGATGACTCGTTTTGTGTGTCGTCAGCTTTAACAAGCCGCGATAGTGTCACGAGTAAAGCTAGCTGTGTTGCGTAAACAAAAAGCCAATTTTACCAGACGATAAATGCCACATAGAAGGTCTGTTAATTTTCCACACGCGCTTCATAGTATCGGGTCAATATCGACACAAGCTGGGGTGTTAACTTGCTTGACAACGGCTATTTAATTCGTTGACATGAGAGATTGAAGAGATATTTACGTATTTGTTAATACATACATGCACACACGTGTGCCCGCGACTTATTTTAGCTAATTGTCATACTTAAACCTACATTACCATATATGAAAAGAACGATTTTGCTAAAGTATCTAAAATTTTTGCTAGATACAAATCTGAAAATAATTTTGTTGAAATCAGCGAAATAATTATATAGAGCGTTCAAGCTGGATGCTAGTCAAAATTTTTTGTAGCATTGCTTAATTTTATGTTTGAATTTCCTACATAATTATTTTGATGGTCCAACAAAATTATTTTCAGATTTGTATCTATCTAAATTTTTAGATATTTCAGAAAATAGTTTTTTCCATGTGGAGAAAGATACAATAGATATAATATATCTAGACGGTTTTTTTTTTTAAGATTGTCGTTTCTATAGTTTTGAAAGTAATTAATTTATATCTGGTAGGTTTGAACGTTATAGGATAACTATTTTTCTTTGATAAATAAAAGACAGCATTAATCAGCGAATGATTTTTAAGTAACTATTAAAAGTTCGTACTGAGTATGCTGTATCTACATATATTTCATACATTTTTTGAAACGTTTAATTATATTTTTTCTTAAAATTCAAAATTTCTAGTTTTTGGAACACTATTTAAGAAGCCTTTCATTCAAATTTTTTTTAAACATACAAATTTTAAAAAAAATTATTTTTTTAATTTCCGTTTTTTCTCTCTAAATCAATCCATTTCTGTAGTGGAATTGTTTAGTTTTAAGATAATAATCTTTATTTTAACGTATGCACTTAGTAAATAATAAACTAAATATTAATAATAAACTAAGTCTTTAATACATTTTTTTGAGTTAAATTATTTAACTTTATTGTCCTTAATTTAATTAATAACATATTCAATAGAAGCAGTGGCGACCTATAAAAATGATTAAAAATAACTCAATAATTTCGATGTAATTTGATATTATGAATTTAACAGGTACGTTTCTTAATGTCTAGCATTTTGATTGAAAAAAGTTTGTTACGATATGTTTATTTTTATAAAAGTTATTAGCAATCACAAATTAGAGTTATATCCAATGTATCGTTCCCATGACAAAACGGATAATCGATTTAGGGTTAAGAATAAGTAAAGTATCGAAAATAATTAAAACGAAACTTCGTGCTATCTACAACGGTGCAATTTGACCAAATTATAAATTACCTCGAGGAAAGACGCGCGAGAAGTTGCGGCTTTCGTAACGTAATGTTCCACCCGCTTTCTTTTCTGTAAGAATAGTTTCTCTATGTGCGGCCACCATGCAACAGCGGTAGCCATCACCGTGCAATAATAATAATCGTAAATAACGGCCATAAAGGATCGTCCTGGGTAATGGACGGCAGTAACTTTGTCGAAAGTGTATCTGGATGGGAAACGAGTGAGACCTGTCGGACGGGGAAAAGCGTGAATAAACAAGGGCGAAGTAACAGAAACAGAAGGAGAAAGAAAATGAGCACGAGATACGCATGTATAAGATCAATAAAGATATGTAGGAAATTAAGATATGTAGGAGAACGATAAAATCGATAAACGTGATTACAAATCTCGACGGTTATATCACGAATGAAGCGGATCCATAAATTCTCCATCATTTCCGATGATCGGGAGAATCGTTAATCGCGGACGAGATTACGGGCGTCGTAAATTAGGTAATGAGTAATTGCATCCTCTGTATCACCAAAGTTAATCGTCAAATACTGAACGATCCGTCCGGCCAATGGAATTTAATGCATATAGTGACGCTTTCGGGAGCTCTGTGCAAAGCGGCGCGCGCGTTCAATTAAGCGGCGTATAGTGCGCGATATTGGAAAATATAATAGGACCCTAACCCAATCCCTCATATAATATGCATGTGATAAAATTTAACGTCGAGCGGTCTGCGCGTGACACCGAATAAAATGTAACGGGTAAATAATAAATGGTAATGCCCGCACATATGGTAACGATAATGCGTTACAGCCATAATATGTTACACGACGATAATATATTAATTGCATATATTATTAATGCGATAACATTTGTAGTTCCCCGTAGTTCGTCAAACTCGCCTCATCTGCAACGCTGCCGCATTATTCCCTAACATGATATTAATTCAGCGCTATTTAATATTATATCACGCAGTATTTACCCATTCGGACACGCACCGAACGAAACATTCACGGTGAAATCATATCATATGATCAGTCATTTCAGAAACCGCCTAAGTAAAAGAATCTAACTATTGGAGATCTAAAAAAATTTTCTATTTTACAACTATAGTATTAAAAGTAATTCAAATCATGTAAAATATTGTTTCATTGTCTCGTACATTATGTGAGTGCAACATATCACTTTTAATACTTATTTACAAAAAAAAAACTAATTTTGAACATTACATTGTCTTATACTGTTTCTGAAGAAAATGAGCATTTTGAAACATAAAATACATAGGATTCTTTATAATTAGGAAGTTCCGTAAAATGTAATGACAGAAGATTATAAAATAACAACCTGTTATTTTACAACATTTTCTGTCATTATTTCATAACATATTAACAAATTTATAACATTTCTTATGTTTTAATTTTATATGTTTAAAATGTTATAAAATAACAGATTGTAATTTAAAAGGGTGTTACTTAACTTTATTGTTGAAAGTGTACGCAATTTATTGTATATAAAAGCAGACTCGTAACATTGAATTCCAATAGATATGCTAAAGTTATTCATTACTGAGTATATTTTTACGGAGCATAATATTTAAGAATCACTGTTTTATGTCATTGTTTAATGTAGCAGTTTTGTAGATGCATAGCATAAATATCTAGGAAAGAAATGCTTTATTAATAGTGCATTTTTTAAGAAAATCGTGCACCTCTTCTAATTCGCTGAATCTCAATTTATTATAGATAAAAATTGACTTATTTTGTAAAATTTTCAATTCAATATACGATAAAAATCAAATAACAGAGATACATGTATATAAATAACAGCAGCAACAGGCACACAACAGAAAGCTCGGGCTTAAGATATAAAATATTTCTCCTTTTCTGAGTCTCTTCTAAAGATAATACGCGTATTATATGTATAGTGCCAATATACCGTCGTGGATGCGCTCATGCGAAACGACCCCGTTTTCCATCCTCGCGAAATACATGTTCACAAACGCGCACACAGACAGACGGAGACGTGGCGCGTGCAAACGCGTGAAATGCGTGGTCGATTTTCGAGCGATATTCGCACGGAATATCGCCGATTGACCATCGGTTCTCGATGCACCACGCGGCTCGCTGGTTTCGATTGATTCAAAAGATAGAGGTCGACACAAAGCGCTGTACGCACATTAAGGGGACCCAACGTTCTCCCGGTAAGTCGCGCATTATTTCGCATTCCGAACCATTAGTCGCGCATAACGGGAAATATAAATCGTAATTGCAATGGAGGCAAACCTTCGTCGCAGCGTCCCTCGTTGCGGCACGATCCCACCCCTCTCCCCTCGATTGAAATTTTGCAAGTCGGAATACGAATTGCACCAATTGATTTCAACAGCGCACGTATTCCCGCGAGATGTTCGCCGCGTAGAAAAAACATGCATCGGCTGTATAAACTCAAGCTTGTATGGAAATATCGGCAGATCGGTATTTTTAAGCCCTGATAAAAGTTCTCCCGCATTGACAATAACGGCCAATATTATTAAAATTTCACATCCGCCCGTCCGTTGAAGCTGCAGTATTTACTCGCGACTATTCGAAATAAATACAATTTCAAGCTTCGCGAGATTTCTTCCTCCGAACAAATTACATCAATGTGCAGTATTAACATTCTCGTAAATCAGACATTTAACAGCGTGTACTATAAAATACGAATGCATAATGCTAACGCATGATCGATCACGATTTCCCCGGGAGAACGATGAACATCTCTGTAATGAAAGATGAGCCGCAACCGCGAGTAGGTTAATATTTATTATAAATTAGCTCCGATAACGTGGCCTGGCGGTTGCTGTTGCTTCTTGCTTCTCATCCGGTTGCTTGTACATCGTAAACTCATCTCACGGTTATTAAGGAGCGATCGGCGTATGCAGCGAAACTTTCGTGAAACTTCTTAACGAGACGTAACAAGGTCCATTCTTTATACCGGGCGCTTCCGAGCGGCTCATCGGTAAATGGTGCAAATGCGCACGTTTATAATTCGCGAAAACTTGGCGAATAACTAAACAAAACCCGTTGCACGATGCACAAAGCTACCTCCTACTTCTCGGTGAATTACATGTGTGTGCGCGTAATTACACGGAAGAACCGTTCTGCCCATCGAGCACTTTTTTCCCGCGTCCACGTCGCCCCGAAACAATGGACCGCCATCGTATCGCGTACGTTGTGGAAAAAAGGGAAGTCATGCGCGTTGTCACCATGTGGTATCGGGAATTTGTGACGTTATATGTTGCGAATTGTCACGGGAGGGTTGATATACCACTGGCGACAAAATTGAATTTACACGGCTACACCACATATGTTTCTCCTTCCTTCACGAGTGACTATCCAAAGCATTCGCGTTCTACACTGTCGAGATACGTCTCTCGTGACGATAACGATTAAAATTTTATACACCTAATGAAATAACCGTCGCGGGATAGATCCTACACTTTTTATGACACTTGCATATATTGGACACGATGAACGATCAGCGAAGAGCGATATCCTAGATAATAAAAGCTCTGCTTTTTCGCATGTGACGATGTAAAGCAGAGCTTTCATTGGCTAGCACTCGCCGTTCACAATCATTGCTTATCGTGTCCAGTGTTATATAATAGGCATTAAATATGAAACAATTAAGCAATATAATAATCTAATTCCTTGAATTAAACAACATTTTATTATTTTTAACATCTATGTGTGTCAAAATGTAAATCAATCTATTTCTATGGTTAGTTTCAATGTTCATATTAACGTATAAACTAAATTTTAGTCAAATTTATTCTACTTTCTTGAGTTAAATTGTTTAACTTCATTGTTTAATTAAATTAACAACATATTTTTTTAGCAGAAGCAGTGGCGAATTTACAGAAATAATTAAAAATATCTCAAATTGATGGGTATAATTTGACATTATGAATTTAACAGTGTGCAAGTGTAGTTTGCACAGAGAAGATAACATAATGGTAGCAACTATAAAAATGATGTAACCGTACAAGTTTTATATATAAAATCAATATGCACAGAAAGGATGGTTTTGCTAAAAATTTATTTATATTTAAATATAGATTTGAAAATAATTTTGTTGGACCATCAAAATAATTACGTAAGACGCTTAAACTATTGTAGAGTGTCAAATCTTTTTACAGTATTGCTCATCATGCTTGATATTCCTATGTAATTATTTTGATAATCCAACAAAATTATTTTCAGATCTGTATTTAAATTTTATAATTATTGCAATAATTTATTCAACTATATATTCTATATATAAAGCTTGTATAGTTAGAGTCTTTATATAGTTGCATACTATTATATTTTTTTCTCTGAATACAGATATCAAGATCATGTCATACCGTGATAAAATAAAAAAAAATCTTCGCGAGTATGACGTTTGTGAGCAGGACTTCTGGCTGCCTGATATTTCCGCGACGTGTCGAGACTTCTCTAAAGTTGCAGAGAAGAAAGTTTTTTTCCCCGCGGGCATCAGTGACGTCCCGTGTTATCACCTGCCAATTTATCGCGCTAAAGCGGTGACCTCTGCCTGCTCATCACTTTTTTTCCCTGTGCAAACTGTCGCAATAAAACGCCTCGTAAACCCTGCGCGAATGTCCGTCGTTGGCTTGTCGGACTCTTCAAGGGATTTTCTGTTGTCCGTTACATACACGGACAACACAACAGGCAACGCAACACCCGTTTTGCAAATATTCGTCGTAAATATAATCTGACGACCGTAAAGACGGATTGTAACAAAATACAAAGCTGCAATTAGCTGTAATCGCTTTTTTACGGATTTAAATCTTCCGTTGTCTTCGTAACAAAATGTCAAATTGTTTAATTTTCCACAAAAATTGTAAGCCGCCAACATATCGTTACTTTACTTCAAAAGTAACACAATTTTTAAAAAATATAATCTTCGAGTTACATACCATGTGAATATGAGTTATACAGGATATTTATAAAGTCTATTATACCACTCCTATATTTTGGAAACGGTTCAAAATTATGAAAAACCACGTAAAATACGTGTTCGAGGGACTACTCTTTTAAGGGGGTCGGGGAAGTTGCCCCCCAATGGGGTGTCCCAGGGTGGCCCCAACTTAAAAATTTTAAATCTAGCTCCCCTATTGTAGCATATTATTCGAAAGGACAAAAAAAAGAAAATTTTTGGTTCAATATGGAGGTCGATACATTAACCCGTTCGGAAATTATTCAGTGTTAAAGTTTGAAAAATTCTATTATATATTTGTTTTTACTTCCAATATGTGTTGAATTTATTGCAGTAACTGTTCAAAATGGTCACCGTTCACTTCTTGGCAGTAAAATAATCGATCCATAGTGAAGAGTAACTGGGATCCAAATTGCAAAACGTTCTATCTAAGTTAACTGCGTGAACTGTCGATATCCAAAGTATTTTCAGCCAATTTATACAACATACCGTTTTTCGTTGTGCGTAAGGTATGCGTTCGCGAAAATATTATTGTACGTGAATGAATTCCAGCGCGCTCGAGCACGCTCCGAATCACAACGGATTACGACAGCAGCTTGTAAAGACATATCTAAGAAAACATTTCAAAATATATACGTATATATACAGTGAGTGCAAAAAGTATTATAAGTGGAAATAAGTTTCCTTTAAAACAAAAATTATATAGGAAATTAATATTTTCAAAGATAATTTTTGGTTTTAGAGCAGGAAATTTATTCCCTTGACCTTGAGAATATATGTCTAGATCGAGGTCATCGAAGATGGGTTCTGTATTAAAAATAAATGAACGATATCAATTTTAATAGAATAATTTGTTTCAATTGTTAACCATTATTTCTTCATTGATTTCGTAGACTTCGTTGATTTCTCACAATTTTTCATACATAACAATTGCAGAAAGTCTCTCACTAAAACACGACACGACATTGCAGATTCTCGCAAAAAATTTGCATTTGGTAAAGGGAGAGCGTTTACGATGGCATGCAGGGGCAGAGACATCTGCCAAAGAAGATAAATTCAGACGTATGCGAATCCGGTTAGCAGCACGAATCAGCAGGGTGCATAAGCGGACAAAGAGCGCGGAAGGGCATAGCTTAATGCGATAGAAGCAGCATTGCAGGATACATAGGTATGTATGTGCAGGAAGCGACACTACGATAAGAGGTCGCGGAAACAGCAGGAGTGATAGAGACGGTGAAGAACGACGAATTCGAAGTGCGAGCGCAATGTTGAGGAACAAAAAATGGAAGAGTGAAAGAAAGATCGACAGCGAATGGAGGGATCGGGAGAGAACAAGAAATCCCGGCTCCTATATCTATATATGCAGCCCCGTGAAAAATGAGACAGCTTTGCGATAGCCGGTGTTTTTAACCATTAGATAGAGAAAATTTTCATCATGAAACGACTTGTGTTTTGTATCCGGACGATAAGAAAAAAAAAGTAAATCTTATTAAGAATAAAGTTAATTACGAAGTTTCGTGAGTGTTTCTCGTAGATCGTGCTCAGGACGCGTATTCCCTACTTAAGACGTTAGGCGACTAAAGGAGGAAAATTTATGCCTTAAATTTAACTTGGTGACATCGACAAAAAATTGAGTAGACGGGAAAACGAATTCATCTTTTCGTAGTATCAATAAGTCCCAGTCTCGTCACGTACGCGTTTTAGTCTGGCGGGAAAGGTACTTTTCAGTTTGTATTTCGCATCACGATTCGTTCATGGCTACTTCATGATTAATCTTATCATCTAATTTTACTAACAAGGACGTGTCGAATATGCTCATATTTTTAAAATGAATTATTTGATTCTTTCTGTTAAAAAGTCAAACATATTAAAATTCAAGATTCTAAACTGCTGTAATATATCATTGATATTTTACGACAACGAACCGTTCAAAAGCACATGTGTATTTTAACATAACGTAAAAAAGATAAAATCTTGAAATTTTTTAGATGAGCAAAGTGCTTCGCTTGTGTAGTGCAATAATTCTATTTCTGTTTTAGCGTATCCCTTCAATTGATCTCCTTCGCGATTTTTCGACTAGCTCGTACCTTAATCCGATCCTGTTTGTACGTGCGATAGAACATATATCCTCACAGCCGAGCATTGAAAAATTGTAGTCGTCAATCTGCAGCCGTGTGAATTTTTCGAAAGAAATCAAACGTCGTCCGTGGCAGTTTGACTCGTACAACGCGAGAGGAATACTAATTTCACATGAAACAACCAGTCCAAACTGATACCGTTCGGACTACTGATTTCCTGAATATTGAAGCAATCAATAGAACGCAAATATTCCATGCATCGTGGTGGAAAGTGAGACGATGAAATGGAACGAATCTATGAGATTACTACTTAGCGTTTATGAGAAATTGCGAGACTGTATCCTCTCCGATCGCATTAACTGATTTCTGTTTAACATCAATTTGGTACCAACGATATTAAACGATTTTTTTGTATAATTTACGCAAATTGACATTAAGCGACCTTGTTTAATCTACAAAAATACTCTTCTCGCACGGTTCGTTTAGACGGATGACAATCAAGGTGTTCCAGAACTAATCGCCGGCCGCTAAATTCTAATGGGATCAAATTAATTATGACATTTAGTGTCTTGCTCGCGTCGGGAGAATATGGATGGAGAAAGAAAGTCGGGCGGTGGATGGCGCGGCTTCACAGAGCGAGAAATTTCGTCTTTCACTTTCCACGAGCGAGAAATGTCGTCTCGCCTGGTGACGAATGTAAGACAAATAAGATAGGCGGAAGGAGAAAATGGTAGAAGTTTAATGCCCGGTTCCTTGGTAGTCGAAATAAATTAAACACGGTCTTATACCGCTCCGCTCGGTACTTTGGCTAGCAGTGGCTGGTGCCTAGATATCCCGAGTTTCGTCTTCGTCTCTGTGGATATTTATTTAACATCCCTCGCCCCTACTGCCTTCGCCGGCATCTTCGCTTCTCTTGCCAGTTTCCAACGCCTTTGTAAATTAATAAGGGCGGACAAACACGCAAAGGAAGGCAAGCGAGAGGCTCGTTCCCTCGCCGCGGACTTTCGCACAAGGATTAACGAGGAAAACGAAGCTAAGCGCGTCTTCTCTCGTTTGCAAAAGAAAAAAAAGTACCTGCAAACATCTCATGGAGGTGCGACCTTTAAGGTCACCTTCATTTATTCACAGCTGAGCTCCCAGCCGACGCGTCGTACCGCGGAAAAGAGAATTTCGTCCTTGCTCGCGCGCGAAAAGGGAATTCGCTGATAAATATTAGCTATCATGAGCTGCGGTTCGAATATATTTGCGAAAATTCCCAAGGAGAGTACCCTGAGGCTATACAGTAATGTAGACCAAGTCTCACGAAGAGACACGATACACGAATACTAATAAGCAAACAAATTTTTTTTATAGCGAATCAGCGTTTAAATATATATTCGCGACATTAGACTTTCCTCCCAATTCGCGAAAAACTTCTCCGTCCTTTTTCCTCAACTTCTCCGTATGCTAAAAGAATTAAATCTGGTATTCTCCTTCGCACGCAATTTCCTGAGCACAAATTGAGGATTTCGAGACATTACTCGGGGTGGCGCGCGTGTTACTCGAACTGTATGATTAAATTCCCAAAAGCGGCTGGGGTGCCTCCGACGCGACGATTCAATGTCTCTTCTCAGAGATGCAGACACGGTATACTACATGAAGAGAGGACCTCTATGGTGGCTGCTCGTATAGGTGTAAAAGCAGCCTTGAAGATGCGCTGTACGTAACTACCCTAATTCCTGAGAAGTCGATGCGTCGTCGAGGTTAACGAAGCGCCCCATACAACGGATGCCCTAAATTGAGTTAGCTACCGTTCCCGTATAATTTCTCAATTTCGTCATTAGGGCAAGATCGCGACGCACCACTTCGTTGTCTAATCAGGCTAGTTTCCTGCCTTCCTGCCGAATCATCGAATAAAATAATTACGACCGATATGAGAATCGACTTCGTCATTACGAAGCTCGACGAATTAAGCGAAGAGACAGGTGGTGATTCAATAAAACACGATATACATTAACTATCCACTATGTCGATTACTATTACAAATTCGCAAGAGGAAATTTGTTTGAAGAAAATCACAAAATTTCCTCGAGCGTATAATTGAAACAGACTACCGCGAACTAAATAGACGATTGGAAATGTAGAACCAGCGCTAGCCGCAGTGTGTACCTTTAGGATGCATGTACTCCTTACACGTAACCGTGAATACGTGTAAAGCATAGGTAGAGAAACGCTCGACGACAAATATTTAAACGCATGCAGAAGCAATGGTTACACGATGACAAAGGGTGTAGACTTGATGCGTGATTGCAACATTTCGGAGTCAATGTCTATGCAATGCGCAGGTAGAGATGATATTTTTAAACAATATTATTGAGATCATTCACAAATAGAGATTTGGAGACAGAGATTTCCATACAAATGCGAATAATCCATTAATTATATGCGCGTCTGTGCGCTTTTAGAATGAAGATAATAGATATGTTATTATTCTCGAGATACTGAAGATGTTTAATCTAATATGTCTTTGGTATCTTAAATAATAAAAATAATATAATTACCTGTGCTGATATATTAAAATCAAGCGATGCGGTAGCGTCGCGACGCCAAGTGCATAAAAATACGAAACGAGCCGCTTGATCGCGTGACGTGTGAACGTCATTGCGTATATGTTTGTGCCGTTGCCCAATTCACGACAATCGCGACGCTACCACTGGTTTAACTGTTTGAACTGTCAAATCGTCTGATATTTTCGAGCACTAATTAAAATTAGCAATAAGTGAACATTAAGGGAGTCTCCTACATTAGAGGGTCAAAAAAATTCGATTTTTTTTTCATAAATCGATAGTACAACTCTTTGAAAATATGTCCCTAAAACTTTAGCGCGAAATTCGAGGTCCTTCGGTATAAATTCAACGCTTGTATATATGGGTGCATGGCACGATAAATAATTAAAAAAAATTTTTTAATTATAGTTCTAAAGTACTCTTAAAGCCATTCAATTTTCATTCTGGAAATTTTTTTCTGTTTCTTATAGTTTTGATGATATTTGCGACGAAAGAAAAAAAAAACGATTTGTTTCTTTCACTTCCTAAATCTTGAGATAAGTACAAGCTCGTCCACGACGGACGAGTCGTCCGCGACAGACGAGGCATCCACTTGGCTAATTGCATTTATTTCGTATCCGTTTTTTATTAAAAGTAATATTCGACATCTTTTTTATGCACTTGGCTTATATTTTTTCTTTTTAAAAAAATATTTTTTAGGTTAATAAATATTTCAGTTTCAAAAACTTTTATAGATACCAAAGATATTTATTAAAACGATATCATATAATATTATACTTAATTTAAGGGCTCGTACATACAAGTGACTTTGTAGTGCCACAATTGAAAGCGCCGACCCGTTCATACGGAGCTATTTTCTGGCGCTACAGAAAAGTGTCACGAATATGTTCATACACGGAGAAAATTTTCTTTTAAAATTTACTCTGAAAATATGGTAGTTGTGATACAATACAATATTTTAAAGATTTTTACCATGCACTTCAGTAAAATTCATCAAATTTATTTTATACCTTATTGTAGTTTTATTAATGAGAGAGATTGACATTAAAATTCTTCGAAATATAATGTTGTTCCACGACTGTCATATTTTCAGAGTAAAAATTCTAAGAAAAAATTCTCTCCGTGTATGAGCCAAATCGTGGCGCGATAAAACGTTGCGGATGCGTTCAAATGGGCGAATTTGTAGCGCTTCTTTGTCAAGCTACGAATTTACCCCTCTGAACGCATCCGCAATGTTTCTTGTCGCGCCACGAATTGGCCCATATGAACATATTCGCGACACTTTTCTGTAGCGCCAGGAAATAGCTCTGTATAAACGAATCGGCGCTTTCAATTGTAGCACTACAAAGTCGCTCGTCTGTACGAGCCCTAATATTTTATACACTATCATTCTCAGATACTCTCTCGTATTCATAATGTTTTCAATATGGCGAAAATAATTTCTTGCGAATTATAGTTGAAGCAAACAATTACATATGTTATACATATACATGTTGTATGCGAAAGAAAGAAAAAAGAGAAAGAGAGGAAAGAGGGAGAGAGAGAAACAGAGTGTGCATTCTTTTTTACAGCTTAATTCGTTAGATGAGCGCGTAATAATCGCTCGTATTTCTCACGCTACGCTCTTTATTCACCGTTTCCACAATCGTAAAAATTGCGGATGGTATTCATGCGTTGCAAATGAAGTAACAAGCGCTCCATCGGAAACCATTTAGGTATCGCTCGAACGACCGCACTTCTCTGAAATACCAAGAATAATAGTCTATCGAAAATCAATTATCGGCCCTAGCGTTCTCTTCTACGTCGTTTAAAGAATCGCGTTCATTATTCCTGGCAAGGTTCACGCGACGAAATTTGATGATCATTCAAATTACCCCGACACCATCGATCCTAAGAAAAATGATTTGCGTTGCTACTACTCGTATAATTTCATTGAATTAAAATTATAAAATGATAAACGCACATTTTCGAATAGCTTCGTAAAACTATGATGCCATTAGCAAGAATCGTAGTTATTTACAAACAATTATCTACGTATATTAAAAGTCATATACGTCTATACGTGGATATATATGTTCCATATATGATCCACACTGAAAATTACTCGTATTTCGCTATTTATTGCCGTTCCCCACAATGCGTGGGGAATTCTTACACGAGCAAGCTTTACAATCGTGGCTTCTTTTTTTTCTGTCGTTTTTCCTGTTCACGTACGTACGCGAAATGTCAGTAAAGAGAAGACCGTATGGTCTCGATATCCTACTATACGATTTAAGTGTTCTACATAAGCCGCGTACGAGGCTTTTCTCTTGGTACACGCTTCTGATACAACTGACAATACTCGTCACGTCTTGGAATCTTCTTGACACGTGTACGTTTATGACGAAAGAGAAATAAAAGTTTTGAATCACCCTAAAATCATAATAGGTGACATTAACGGACTCTGTGGGCCATTGTATATGTCAACATACACTGCACGATTACTTCTCAAACAAGGGGAAATGCGGAAATTGCGAATTCCTAAAAAAAATAGTTAAATAATACAAATATTTATTAATTAATAAACGTTATTTATTAATTATTAGATTATTAATTAATTAATAAAATTGTCTATTAATTAATAGATGTTTTTATTCAACAATTCAATTACAAAAGATATAGCAGTTATTTGATTTTAAGCTACAATAATCAATATTCATATATTATCAATATAAACTATAATTTTGAACAAAAAGTGAAACTTTTGTTGTTTGGAATTACTCGTCGCCATGCGAAGTAATGTCAAATTGGTTATTTTTTTGTTAAAAAAATTATAAATTATATATTGATAATATCTAAATGTTAATTATTTCAGGTTAAAATTAAATAGCTGAAGTATCTTTTGAATAAAAACTTCTCTAATTGATAAATAATCTGCTTTAACTTTTCCTTTAGAGATTCGCAATTCTCCATATTCCTACATCAAAATCATCGAAAACATGTAATGATCTTTATTATCTTAATATTGTTAGATATCAAAGAAGTAATGATAACGCAATTCCTCTTCAGTTAAAAAAATAACATTTTATGATTTTTTAATTCTAGATGTATAAAAGTATATCTATATTAATTCATTTTTTTTGTGGTTTATAGTTTTAAAATAAACAATGTCCATAAACTGTATAAACTACATTTCAGTCAAATTTAATATATTTTTTTTTAATTAAATGGTTTAATTCCATTGTGTAGTTAAATTAACGACATATTGAGCAGAAGCAGTAATACAATCTATAACAATGATTAAAAATAAAATTGGGTATAATTTGACATTATGAATTCAACAGGGTAGTGCGGCATTACTTAAGCATATATCGGACTTTCATTGGAAACGAGAAATCCGAAGTTATTAGAGGTATTCCATATTCAATATTATCGTTCAAGTTTACCTTGTATTCCCAATTCCGCCATTCTCTCCTATATACAAGTTACAAACAATTATCATACAAATAATAACAAACAATTATTAATCTTATACAAAACAAGATTGTTTTTTTGCTGTATAATGCCTTGCTAACAATGCAGTGAATGCATTGTTTTTTAAATTACATTTTCACATTATATTCCAATATAGTAATATATATAATTGCTCCGTATAATATGTATAATTTGCTAATGATAGTGATTCATAATTTATTAACAATAAGTGTTTTATTTAGAGTTTTATAAAAGTCTATTATAAGAGTCATATTTAGAGAGACTTATAAGATGTTTATTTTTTTATTATTTTTTACGAGCTTATGTTTCTTTTATATCTAATGTAATACCTTGTTTTAATCGTCTTACTGGCTGACTTGTAACAGCAGTTCTGCTGATGTCTTACCATTTGTTATGTATAAATTTTATGCATTGCAATAAAGTATATGAATATGAATATATTTTAGACGTACATGTGAGAACACAACCAATACGAACTAGAAATTAAATGCCTATACCGGTCGAAGCTGGATCTTTAAAATTTAAATAATTCAATGTGAATTATTATGTATACTATATATGATCCATCCATATACATATACCATATTTATAATCATTCGAACTGCGCGTCAAATTGCTTTTCCGGAGTTATAAACGCAATTAAACTACTGTAATAATATCATAAAGTAAATTAAATTCACAAGCAATTTTTAATAATTTGCTGCTCAATCAGGCATCATATTAGAAAGATGTTAATGTGTTGAAAAACTATAAACTCATAATTTATTGGATGTTTCGAAAATTATCTTCTAGAAAGTAAAAATTTTGATCTTATAAAATGAAGAGGATTCTCAGCTTTCCAGCATGCTTCGTTTCTAGCATAAATCGTTAAGTTATTTTCGAGCGAAGATATCGCATCGAATTGCGAATCCGCTTGGCGGCTTGGCGCGACGGGTGATCAGCTGATCGCAGTCACGTGTACCCGAGAATCCTGACCTCTCCTACTTACGCGGTGTTCTCTGACCTATCCCTATTCGTTTTCTCAATAAACGCGTCACAAAATCTTCGAAATGCAAAAATCAGATAAGATATAGATTTTCAATTTTCATTTACACCAGATATAATTACGGGTATTTAAAACTCGCATATTTGATGCATTCTCTCTCTTTCACGTTTATAAAAATAGAACATTATTGTATAATAGTTATAAATTTATAATTCTGGTTATTCACATGCCTTCTGTATTACATATTGCATAAAATTATAAATAGAATTCTGTCTCGAATTGTATCGCGAATTATATATCGTCTAAAGTGAACTTTACAGGATAAATATTCGAGATGATTTGTCTTTGTTTGACGTGTATATGAGTGGTATTCATAGTCAGTTCTTATTTTAAGATCGTCTTAAGATGCTAATAGGCTCTCTGATTGGTTCGTGATATGTAAAAACTGTACTTAATAAAAATGGTCTTAAATATAAGATCCGAGGTTTTAAATACCCGTAATTATATCTGGTGTAAATGAAAATTGAAAATCTATATAAGCGCTGTGAATAGAGCAATATCTAATCGGATAAGAATAGGTAAATAAACCTTGCCCATATATAAATGACCATATATAAATTACCATTTAACCTACATATTCGATATCGTATTTCTCGTAATACACTGAAAATTCATTTTTGAATGATCGTTAATTAATGTTCGATTTAATGTAGTTAATTCATTGATACGATAACTGGATTTATTTATATAATTATATATTCATTTTTGCAATGAATTCTAGTAATAATTTTATAACCTAAATCATGATGAGAATTCATTGGATCAATTATCATTATTTTTTCATAATTCAATGAATATTTTATTGTATTTGCGTACAGTTTTGGTTCAGTGTACAAGCAATGCTTTTTATCTATAATTGTATTTATAATTTGATACATAGAATTATAAATACGATTCTGTATTGAATTCTGTTGTGAATTATAGACCGTGTAAAGTTGATTTAATATATCTATGTATATACATGATATACATACATATCTATATTTGTTAAATTAAAGTTATCCTACTGTTATATATGTATATACAACTAATTTAATTTAACAATTGATTGCATATCTCGCATAAAAAAAGATTTATAAATCCTAGAAAACAATTTTTTATATTTTATATGAAAAAATATTGTAATTTGAAAGAAATGACAATTTCCCTGAATGACTGCGTTCAGCAGAGAAAATTAATCAGTTAGCGCTTAGTGATTCTTTAATATGATTGGTTTCTACACTTAAGATCCAACAAAGAGCTAAAAAGGCAACGCACCAATCATATTAAAGAATAATAAATAATAAATTTAAAATACTAAAGGCTTTCCAAATAAATTAAACGATTAGATACGTTGATGTAAAAGAATTGCCAAACGTGAGCCGATACCAGTTGTTCGTGTGTAATCCAAAATGTATATTAAAAGAATGTGATACAGACGTTTCACCCCTGGTATTGGGTCCTCTTTAAAGAATCACTAAGCGCTACCTGATTAGTTTTCTCTGCTGAACGCAGCCAATGAAATAAATCTACATGGAAAAAACGGTTTTGCTATCTAAAGTTTTTTAGTTAGATACAAATCTGAAAATAATTTTATTGGATCGTCAAAATATGTCGGATGCTCAAACATAACGATAATGCTGCAAAAAGTTTTGACGTCTGGCGTTCTAGCAACCAGTTTGAATATTTTTCTACATCATCATTTTGATAATCTAATAAAATTATTTTCAGATTTGTATCTAGCTAAATTTTTAGATACTTTAGCAGAATTGCTCTTCTCGTGTAGTAAAAATCAATATTTTTATAAATGTTCTATTAAGAGTACTTTTATAAACAAAATTCCTTAAAAAAACAAAGTTCCTTAAAAACGCATTACAGTTTCTCGTGTGTCTTTCTGTATATCCCCGTAAATTTTTTTAAAAGTCTTGACTTAGTACAGGCTGAGATCATTTCGTCGATAAAAACTCAAGCTGTTGAGATTGCGAAATATCATCGCGACTTTTGGAAATCCGTAATGTCAACGCAGAACTATAGTTTTGTCGTTGCAGGTTTAATATGATAAGCTCGGATTATAGTCGGCAAACTTGGTCGGCGAGCGCGTTGCGTATACGCTGTGCTCGCGGGGCAGCCAGGCGGGTGCGATCTGCCAAAGTTTCCATGAAAAAGCTCATTGCGGCTCTCCTGGCGCGATTTACGAGATTACGGGAGCTGCAACGCGGGTGCACAAAGACGAACCCACGTACAAGGAAAAAGACACCTGCGCGAGCATAGGACGAGTTGAGTCGCAAACGAGCAGACACCGTCTGAGAAACTCTCCGTCGTCGCGCGCGGAAGACAACACGGAGAAAATTACTCCGTTGGTCGCGTTGTTGGAAAAGTAATTAACGTATTCGCCGCGAGAGAGAGAGAGAGAGAGAGAGAGAGAGAGAGAGAGAGAGAGAAAAGAGGGGGAAGGGATGTAGAGGGAGAAAGAGAGGAAGATAGGGAAGAGGATGAAGAGAGACGAGCATGCCGGTATCGTGTCGGAAAGTTTGCTAATTTCGCGCACTCGGCAGTACGTAATCAAACGGTATATCGATCGCGCGACGGTGTATCCCTAGGGACGACGCGTAAAACGCTAAATAATTCATCACGGATGTACGACCGTCATTTTGCGAGACAGGGGAATCCCCGGCGCGGGTACGGGCGTCCCTCCTGAACCAGGTTCACCCCTTTCTGCTCGTTCCAACGATTCGATGGCATAATCGCGGTGGGCGAAACGTTCCGCGTGAACAAACCGGAACAAGAATCTGACGCCGGAGGCTGCGCGCGGATCATGTGCGGCGGAGGGGATTGTGTGGGGGAGAGAAGAGGGGAAGGGAAGAGAATGAAGGAACTACAGGAATTATACGAATATACGCCGACAACGGGATTTCGATGCGAGCGGCTAAGTGAAATAGCCGAGTTAATTACGGCCGCCGCTCTAATCGAGTTCTTTATGCTATTAATTTGTAGTACATATAATACGAAAGATAATGCGGGAATGAAGTCTCTCGAGAGACGAGACGGGACTATTGCAATATCGCTGTATTTTCAATACCGCGCGGGCCAGTCGCACGTACCGATTTTGAACAACGCAGGACTGAAAAGTTCGTTATAAATTTTTCTAGTAAAGAAGAGGGAGAAGGAAGAAGAGCTCAAGTTGCAAAATTTTCGCAAAATTCACTGGGTTTGCATTGTATTTTCGACATTTGTAATTTATTCTTGTAATTTCTCGTTATCGCACGATGATATTTAACGATTACGTGCTTGGCTTTGGATACGCACAGTATTTGTAATTGCAACAGTGAGGAATAATTTCTCGGGGTTGAGAGGTACATGCGAGAAACTACGCGAAACAAATTCACGCGCAGATTTCCAAAGACGCTGCAGGTATATCCAGGGGCACCCTCGTACAATCCCAAAATAACTCATTTCACTGTAAATTAAATCACAAAGGATTCCGCCCCTTTTATCTTTTGATTTCGGATACATTAATCGTCAAGCGTCTAAAGCGAGCGCGCGCGCATGCGATCGTTATGTCGCACAAGAATAATAACCAGCTAATAATCGCGAACAAATACGCAATTAATAATTAATTATGCAACCATAATGGATTTGCTTATCGAACGGTACCGCGAATCATCCGGATAATCCGGATCGTCTCGATCGTGTGTGATCACCCTGACGTCCACAATTTTTACCGAGATTGTACCGTTTATTTCAATTAACTTCAATCGAGGGTTTCTATTTGTACGCCGAAAAAGAAACGCGTTCGCAAAAGAAACGAGTTTCAAATCGCGCGTGACGATTAATCCGTGACAGAGATTGAGGGGATAACCACTAGCTGAAATATTGTCCCACAGATTACATGATTTCATATGATTTCATCTGATTACAAATAATTTTTTCACTACATATGAAGTCATTTTTTTCACTACATATGAAGTCATTTGATAAAATATACGATTTTATTTAATATTATATATAACAATGATTTCGTGATTGCATATGTAATTATCGGATTATACATAGAGATTTCAGATGAGTTTTATGATTTCAAGGACTCTGTCCCACGATTACCTACATTAAGTGATTATCCCCTCGACAGAAATCACCCAGGCAGTCTCCGCAGTGACTTTTTGCACGCATAATAATATACTTTAGCCGGATAAAAAAATCAGAAAAGCCCGTTCCGATTTCTACTCGATGCAACCGACTTTCACTGCACACGATGCATGAAATAATACGACGCGTTCGCTATTGTGGCCGATTTTAATATTTCAAACTAATTTAATCGCCTCGCGAAACTTAACGAGACCGAGAAACATAACTTTGCGATTACAAATACAAAGAAGATTTCAACTATCATGAATATGATATAAAACGCCAAGCGTTAATCTTTCATGATGTTTTACGAATGCCTTCCGTTTTCAGGATAGACTCGAAATAAATTGAGAGAAATTTATAATAATAAATACAATTATATAAATAATTACATAATAGATATATATACATGTATATAGTTTATATAATAATGCATATTATATATGCATACGCACGCACGCACGCGTGCATCCTCCTAAAATATGCCAAAATAAAATATAAAGTGTCTCGTAAACTATTGATCTTTTCGATATATCTATTTTAATAATTTTACGTGCAGAATAATTAGAACAATATTATGTGAAAAAATTTTTTTTATCTTGAATTTGGTCGCGAATTATAAATCATCTAAAGGACTATATTCAGATTCCCACCCAAATACCACCCAAGTACTCCCATCCTTGTTGTTTACCGAATAAACAAGGATAACATGACACTTGGGGATTCGAGCTGGATGGGAATTTGAACACGCCCAAGTGGGTTTAAGAACGAGCATCAATGTCCTATTGTGTATGACGAAGGAAAAAGGTCGACGGGAAAGGATAACAATGATTAACAGTAGTTTCCGTGACAAAAAGCACAGCAATTTGTCGCGGCTGCGAGGAGAAAAAAATAGTAGATTACCAAATAAGCGAGGAAGCGAGAACGCACGCAACAGGAGTGCGAGCGCGAAATGGGCCGAAAATAGAGGAGAATCGTCCGCGCATTCGAGAGTTAAATGGACTGTGGACAATATAAACAGGACCGCTGCTGCCACCGGAGAAACGCGAAATGGGGGAAAATTTCGAATTTTTTGTAAGCACCCTGCACTGTTGTTACCCTCGCAACGCCAACGCTGTTTTTCCTTGTATCTCTCTTTCCTCCTCTTCGCACGACTCCGCATCGCGAGAGAATACTTCGAGAGGAATTTTCCGCGACGCGATCTCGCCAGTACTACCCCGAAGGAGATCTCTTAACGTGATCAAAGTTTTCCTCGAGAAAATCCTTCGAGAAGTCTCATCCTGAGTTCAAAGGTAAACCTTTTATCTGAAACCTCCAATATGGATACCTTTCTCGCCTCCGTTACGACATTTTAAGACGTTTTATTCGGTCTGCTTTAGTCCTCTCCTTTCTTTCTCTTTCTCTTCTTCTGGATACATCGAATGTCTTGAGTCAAGACATTCGATGTATCCACGTTTATGTCTGTATCGTTATTACTTCCGTTACACGCACATGAATTTTAGCGGATCGAATGACATCATTTTTCCAGACCAATTCTCGTTACACTCGATCATTTTGAAAATGAGAAATAATGATGTGAAAATAGATTTTTTAGGAATTGATTCCGATTTCAGATATATACGAAAAATCAACTTCTATGCGTATTCACGATAATAGAGTTAATCTTAGACTAGCTGATCTAAATTCCTGAAAAAAAATTAAGAAATGTATATTTAATTTATATAAATCTTTCCTTTTCAATAAAACAAAGATGTCAAACAAGCAAAAAGCAATTCTCGATAATTCGGAAATCGAATCATTTAAATGGCAATAAAACGAAGTAGTTATTCGAACATGATACAAGAGAGAAAAAATAGATAGTGAAGGAAGTGAATGATGAATAGGTGGAGGAAGACAGCCCAGAGGATCATAACAGATTGTTTGACAGGTCTATTGTTGAATGAAGACAGATATTCGCCTACTTCCTTCCTCTCTCATCCTTCGAAACACAAACTGACTATATACAAAATTCGTCTATATTTCTAATATTTTTCAAGAAATACAAAAGTGCATTTTATTCGAGACTTAACCCTTTGTTTGCAATCATATTTTTATTCCCTCCGTCTGTAATCTGAATCTTCTTTATCCAATTCAAGTTTTTTTTTTACTGTTCTTGACTGTCAAGAAAATGTAAAAAAATTCAAAATTATTATACTTTTCAACATCTCTTACTCATTAGATCCCACTACTAACAAGATATTTTAGGAGACGGAATTTATTTCGGAGAAATTTGAGAGTGAAATTTCGCTTGTGCCAAAAAAGACCCAGAATGCAAATGGAGGATTAAAATCGCAGGTTCTCTATGAACGCATGACAGTTTCTGTCTTATGAATTTAAATCATAAATTTCAAGAGTAAGCCGATATAAGCCAACACAAGATAGTAGTGCTTAAAAATTTTGTATTATTAAGATGAAAATATTATTTTAATATAAATATTATTTTTGTCTTATTAATAAAAGATTTTTACACACTGTTATCTTGTGTTTGCTTACATCGGTTTGTTCTTGAAATTTCTCATTTAATTCTTTGAAGCCTTTTTTATTTTACATATGATTTTAAATCGTCATCATATATATATGTATATATATATATATATGTGTGTGTGTGTGTGTATGTGTGTGTGTATCCTGTCATCATATTGATGTGCATATTACACATAATACAATCTCTTATTGTAAATTTATGTTTTATAAATCGAGTGCATTATATATCATTCTACATTGTGTTTGATACAATCGAAGAATTGTAGAGTAAAGAAATATTTTTAATCAAGATATTTAGTCTAATTCTTTAGAAATTACTTTCACTCTTATAAAAGTACTCAGCGCTCGATTCATAAAATCTAAAATATACGTACATTGAAAAAAATTTACTAAATTTTAATAAATATTGATTTAAATAATACTAACTAAATATTTACTAGATGTAAATATAGACATATTTATTTAGTACGAGAAGAGTTAATTACAATTTTTATTAGTAAATATTAATTTATTGTAAGTAAATGTTTGCTTAGTATTGTTGAAAAAAAATATGAATTAAAATTTAGTAAATTTTTTTCGCAGTATATTACAAAATATAAAGATAATCACATAGGATACGTTCACTTTAAGCGCTCATGCGCTGTAAACTTTATTCTATCTTTATAGCTCATTATATGTAGAAGGAAGACAGAATGAAGCTTGAACTAAAAAAACGCATCCATAACATCATTATTTTATACTTATGAATGAGTATATTGCTGAGATGTAAGATGTAACAGAATAAATATTGGTAGCAACGAAAAAAATATATAAGTTATAGTGACAAATTAATCTCTTAATATATTAATTAATATGGAAATATATTAGAGTTTTCGCGCTTAGAGATGTATAATACATGTAAGCACTTAATACTTAATGCTACATTGCATTTTAATGAATGTAATAAATAAACGCGCAAACGGAGAAATTACGAAAATACTAAATAGGGCAGAACTACTTGATATATACAAATACGTTTATCAATTATAAAAAAATATAAATTCTAAATACAGTTGTCCGGCCATATTTAAATCTATGTGATGGTCACACACAATGTATTAGAATACTTAAGTACTCATAAATATAAAAATTTCAATTATAAAAAAAGCAGAGATTCGGACCGAAATTACATTTCGAAATGAAAAACCGGTTACGGTTATGGCCCGAGGCTACCCAACTTTTGATTTCAGTATCAGTTCTTTTTAATGATAATGATAACCGTTACAGGTGTATAATTACCAAAAACCGAAATCGAAAAAGATCGAAAAGGATCGAAATCCAGGGAAATCATCCAGTAATCGTTATGATAAAAGGATTGAAAACAAAAGTTGAATTTAGCCTCGGACTGAAATTTTTTGATCCGAGTCCCTGTAATAAAAAAGTTACGTTGAATCCTTGTTTTATAAACCCGTTTGAATTAAGTTTTTAGTATTAATAAATTCGGAAATCTGACAATCTTATGATAATATTCTTATCTTATTTTTATTTATAAAAAACAATTTATTTAATAATTCATAACATGTATATAAAACTCATAATATAAATAATATAAACAATAAAGAATCTTATTACATCATCTTATTAGTACATGTGAACACAACCAATAAGACATACGAATTAAAGACTCATAACGATTGAAGCTGGATCTTTGATTCTGGAATAATTCAATGTGAATTTATATATACTATATATAATATACAGTATATATGTACATCATATATACTATATTTGTAGTCATTTTAAACTGCGTGCCGAAATTTTATCGAACTTAAAATAAATAATATAACTCATAATAATTAATCTAGTTAAATAGATATTTACTTTACAAATCATTTTTCAATTATAAAGCAAGGATTCAACATACGAATATTTTTCACAATAGTGATTATAAGCAGAATTTGCTATATGTTAAATGACAATTGCAATTAATAATTGGATACAGTAGTCTTTGGTAAGCTTCTATGGCAGTGTTTCATTTCCTTACCAGCGTGGAGGAGTCGATGGTACAACTTGCTGATTAATTAAGAATGGTCCGCTATATGTGGCAGTACACATTTCTTCAATATGGAAAACTTAAAAAAAAATACGTGTCTCTAATTAAATTTCTTACCTCCAAGCAATAAGAGGTGCCAATCTTTCAGTTAATCTTTGATAATTTCTCTCCAGTTCCCGCTGATAATCCCGCTGATCGGGACCAATCAAATTCTTGTTACGCCGCAAAGCGTCGAGACATTTTTTTTGGAAATCTTTGAAACACAAACGAAGCTTGTGTTGTAGTCTGCTCGGTTGCGCATTTTGTTCCCGCAAACCGGAAAGAAATACGACCGCTACTTCAGCAGGTCCTTGATTGACCGTCGTGCCAATGCAACCTTGAAGAACCATTTGCAGCATCTTTGCGTCGGGTGGTTCTTGAACGGTCGCAGCGGCCACCTAATTAAGATACAAAAAATGTATTTATATGTATATTATAAAATTACATGTATATTATAAAATTAAAATAAAGCGTGAAGGAGCAATCGATACCTCAGCAGTCTTCTTCTGTATGTCTTCAATTGCCACTTCAATAGGACTTAGGACTATCTGTTTTCGAGCTACAACTCGAATTCTGGTTTTTAAATACGGGAAATGCGTCGCCACCGTTAATATAGTCTTTCGTTTGCATTGTTCGCGTAACTCGCCATGTGCTTTGCCACCAGGAGTAAAAGGTGTCGCATAAACGAATCGCTCTACAAACAAAAAGCCGTTATAAAAATAAATCCAAAATTATTTGTAGTAAAATAAAATATTTTATCTTAATCAATACTCACTTATATTGAAATTTCGATGGAAAACTGTTGGTCTGTGTCTAAGCTCGTGCGCTTCGAAATACGGTTCTACATAAGTGATCTGAACATAAGCTTTATCTGGTTCCAGCTTGCTAGGATCCACAGGATTTGAATCCTTTATTATGACTATATTATCCACGCCGAATCTTTCGGCATAAAAGTTCTCGAGTCTCGAGAATATCTCCGGAAGTTTCGTCAAGGTAGGCTCTTTGTAAACGAATTCTTCACCAGCGAGATCACCGAATCTGGCACCGTAGAAACCAACTCTAAAGTATGTTCCGAAGACGCGTTTGCCGGCCAATTGTTCCACACGCGTATATGCTTCGTGAAGTTTACTAAAAAAAAATTCCAAAAAAGTATGTAAATTTGAAGTACAAAAATATTCTCCCTATCATATTAAATAATTTAAATTTTCTTACCCGTGAATATTAGCTAATTTCTTATAGTCGTGTGCAGCTTCCGCTATAGGCAGTAACACCCTATAGACATCAGGAATAGCTTCGTACATTCCAGCTGCATGAAAAGAGCTAGCCGCGTGCTCTAATAAACCTGCCAATCCGCTTTCTGAAAAATCAGGGCCTAAACAAAGTCCTTCTTCCCTTCTAGCTAATACGTCATCGCCGACAGCGCTTTCTTCTAAAGCATTCGGTGTCACGGCATTCAAAGCGACGGCTCCTACAGGCCGACCACCGCCACCAGGTTCTAACAAATGAAGATATTCTGCTACTAGAGCGGCACTATGCACTAAACACATTGCTGCTTCTGTGTGATTTTTCCTTTCCATGTGCTGCTGTGCCATGTTTGCGAGCCAAGTCAGACGAAGATCAGGTGATCCTTGATAACCCTTGGCGATTCTAAGCAAAATTTAGACATATTCCTTAGTTTAAAGCTCGTTATACTTTAAAAACACAAATTAAATTATTGTCATTAGTAAAGATTCAGAAATCTTACCTATACATTAGATCCAAGAGCATTTCAGGATCCTCTTGGAATTCCTTCATCTTAACAGTATCAGAGAGAATCATATGAAGATTGAATAGTAGATCCTTCACTTGTTCGGGAAAACTCGTGTCTGCAAGCTCTGTATCTCTCTCGGCATACACCAGCACCGTTTTCAAGGCTCTACGTAACGCTCCTTCACTAGGAGCCCTTCCTCTCCCAACAAGAGCGGATAACGATGTTGTGACTTGCATCTTGACGCGCGCAAAATTCTGTAAACAATGTAAGATTAAAATAATGCTTCATCATAGACTACCAATACAATGATATCTCATGACAGCTTACATTCCCAATTTCGAAATTTTGTCGCATCAGTAAATACAAACTCGCAGCTGCATGACTTCTAATAGCGCTTAAAGGCGAGCTACACCGAGTGAGTAGTGTTAAGCACAAATCCCCACAGCGCTCGCTTTCCTCATCGAACAATGCACTATGATACTTAAAAACTAGAGCTCGTTGTGTATTGAACATGTGCTGAAGAACCAATGTACTTTGGTTTCTAGCCAGAGCTCTTAATAACACTTTCAATACCGCACCAACAACTGCACCTATATAATTTCGAACATGTAATTTATTTCTCCTCGTTATATTTAAATAATTATAATGAAATAAAAAATTCGTGAATACCTCCACCGCCATCAGCTTGAACTACAGATTCTAAAGTATCTAATACAACAAGAGAAGCCTCAGCCGCTAAGGCTCCTTCTATATGGGCATCTTGTTCCACAGCTCTTCCCTCCGGTTGTTCGCAAGATCTTGAAGAATCAATATATCTATATAATTAAATAAATATATTAATTTATAATTATAATTTAAATAATATTTATACCTGTAAGGCATTTGATCTTTGCGCCATCTCAATTTATCTCCGGTCACTCTCTCCTTTCTTCGCAGCATCATTTCGCTCCTAGCACTTCCCTGACCGAGAATCACGTCTTCCAATCGCGATCTAATGTCACTAGTGGCCGTTGCTTGAGGTGGTAATCTTTTAAGTGCTTTCTTGCCTTTGTACTCAAAAGCTGCGGTGGCTATATTCAATACTTGCAGCAAGCTCAATATGCGTCTCGCACTGAGTTCGGAGCACCATTGTGCTAGAGCAGTTCGCTCCAATCCCTTGAGCACCCATAAGACACACATTAATAAATGTCGAGTAGCTTCGGAACTCAAGGATACGCGACACTGATTGCCCGCAGTATCCGCCGATGCTCCGCCTGCAATGGCCAATGCTACCGATTGCGTGATTGATCCAGATTCATCCGGATAAACACTTTTATCTTTGGAGTCCCAATGATAAAGCTGGGGTAAGGCATCCATCAAGATACTAAGCAATGGCAGATATAACGCAGCGACTCTAGCCTTTGCTGCAGGATCGGAATATCGTGGATCAGCATCATGGCAACTCATAAGATGTCGAACAGTTCCGATAGCTTTATTCTGTAACATCGGATTTGGTATCTCCAGGGTGTTTGCCAGATCGGACAGAACGATGCCGACCAGGAAATGCTGCTGCCTGAATTCTTGACTGAGTTCCGAAAAGCGAGCTCTATCCCCGGGCACGAGAGTGGATATCAGACTACCTGAGCTGCCGGTTGATGGACTGGGTGATGCTGGAGCGGATCCTGATGTATAGCCGGTACCGAAGGGAAGATTCAATGCTACGTAGTGCTCGTGCGAGCACACCGTTCTCACGAGATCGAGCTTCAAAGCGAATAATGCCGCCGAATCAGGAATATGCATCGACGCATCCGACAGCGAACAACAGGCGGCGCGAACGAGTGACAACACGAATCCTCTGTCCATTACAGATAACAGGTCAGACAAAAAATTGCCAAGACTCGATATTAAATTGGATGCCACGCGGATCTCCTTGCCGCAACGAGATATCACCTCGGATGTTAACGCAGCGGTGAGCGTAGCGACGTCGTCACAAAACTGCGGTGAAAATCTCAGTTTCCGCAATGCCTCTAAGGATCCCATTTCGGACAGCGTCACGACCATCGAACGCATTATCAACTCTAAGAAGAACCAGGAATGAGTTATTGCCAGCTCGCGTGCCTGACCGGTGGATACAACCCAGTGCAAAGCAAGTTCCTCATGTAGAAGTCTTCTGGTGGGATGACTGTTGACTGAGGGAGATTCTTGCCGCATCGACGCAGTTCTGTCCAACCCTCGTGAGTGGATCTCCATCTCCAGATCTTCCAAAGGCAAATCGGGATTACTCTGTGCTCGTGCAACGCTCCCGATGTGAGTCATGCTCGGTAGAGAGCATTGATACGCTATGTAAGTGGCTAAAAGAGCATGTCTTCCATGTGCGTCCAGTTGACCGTCCGGCAGATTGGTGATATTTCGCACAAGCAGTCCTAAAGCCTCAAAAATGGTAGCGGCGACGTTCAATGATTGAGACGGTAAGGTTGGCGGTCGCACTAGAAGACACAGTAATTGATCCAGTAATTGAGGAAGAGATCGTACCAAAGCAGAATGCGATGCGCGCGCTAATTCGAGGAGCGACGATTTCAATTCTGATTCCATGCCCGCTTCGCCTATACGAGGCGGAACTTGACCGGTTTCTAAAAATCCGCATAACGATAAAAATCTGTAATATGGAAATTATGTTGAAAATTATTACATTTCTTTAATTCACTTTACAAGTAAAAGATAATGTATTATTGTATACCTGTCGATATATTTGTCTTGCGGATGAACACTGGAAACGGGCTCCAATATGACAGTGAAAACCCCTCGATGAGCATCTACCCATCGAGTGCCCGGTAAAAGAACATCAGGTGCAATATAGGAATAATTTGCGGGTGGCGGATCCAGCATAGCAGGCAAGCTAAATTCGCCTGATTGGAGATGACCATCTCTTAAAAGCGGTAGCCACTACAAATAGTTTTATATATTCAATACATCAATCAAATTATTGATCCATTAGTTTTATTAATTATTGATTGAAAGTTACTGTATATGCGACTGCCGTTTCGACGTTTGGTTGTTCCACTTTCTTCTGGCAACTAATGTGATAAAAAGTGAACAATAAGTGATGTTTTGCACTTAAATCCGCAGGTAGCCTCATCTTGATTTCATCGTAAAAGTTTGGATTTTTATTGTGATATGACACGGAAGTAAAGTATTCGTGTGTCATCTCGGGACAGGATGATCTACCTAAGATAGCTGTGAGCGCGTCGGCTTCTTGCTCACCTCCCATGAGCTGAATTCTTACAGCAATATTGCGAGCTGAGCCAGTTCTAGAACTAAAGTTTGCTTCCTATGAACAATAAAATATAATTCTAATATCGTGTAATTAATAGAAAATAATTGGTCGTACAATTTTATTTGATACACACCTTGGGATAAAGATAAAGAAGATTGCGATACGTCAAATCTGGCGAAATAACTTCGGTCGGAAACTCGAGTATCTCCTTAACAGGTCGACTCTTTTCATCCGGATATGGAACTAATCTTCTAAGATCAGGATCTAGACACCTCGGCAGCTCTTCGGGTCTGGGACTGAGATCCAATTTCAATATCCCTGGTAAGCATTTTAATCGTTTCAAGTTAGATCCAGGTCTTCGTAATTCAACCAAAAGTTTATAAAGATCTTCATCGCGAAGTCGTTCGCTTTCCTGCTTGAAAAAGCTCGAAACTGTTAAAGTTATGGGCCTGCAAGAATATCAAGATGTTACTTGGGTCATAAAAGCTCTTTGTTGAAAAATAGAATATTATACAAACCTAAAGCTATCGAGGCAATTGGCAAAATCGTCTGGTGACCAACTGCGTCTTTTGTCTGAGCTCCGTCTTTCTAGCGAACCTCGTCGCGTTGGCGGTTCCACTTTCTTTCGCCATTGTTCCAAACCTCCCGACTTTCTGTCTAAGGATCCAGCGCTGCCAGTGCTATCCGTGTCACCACCACCACCAATTACACCAGACAGATGAATTGCAGTCCATGCGAGAGGCATTCTATAACGACCAAGGCGTTCACATGCAGCGGCAGCGGCAGCTTTAACCTACGGAAAAGAATAAAACAATAATGTATGAAAACTGTCATTTTAAATCGTTACTATCTCTTCTTTTTATTACTTATTTTATTACTTTATCTTTATTTTTATCTTCACGTAAATATGGTTCGGCACACTCCGATATATCGCCTTGCAATACTTTCTCTAGCCGCACGACAAGAAACAAATCAGGACTAGGTTTACTGATGCTCAAAACACAACTTCTGGCTAAGGTACTTGCATCGCTATAAGCAATGTGTCCTCCAAGCATTCTTTTCAACCCTTCTGAATTCATATCGACATAGAAATTCTCCGATACCTGAGCAACAATTTGTAATTAGCATTATGTGTTCTTGAAGTTATTAATTTTAATTTATATAGTTAATTTTAGTCATAAAAAAGATATCGTACTTTTTTCTTTTCTCTGGCGTCATACAGTGCAAGACTCGCGAATATTGGCTCCACTTCTAGTTCTAATTTTAATTGCAGACATTTCACGAGAATTTTATGAGCAAAAGGCTCTGTAGGTTCTGGAGCAATGTTAATTTCTTGCCATTCGTCATCAGGAGAAGTTGGAGGAGCATAAAGAGGAAATAAGGCTTCCTGAAAAATAAATATTTAATCAAAATAAAACCTACAAGGGCTTGTCACTTTACAATTCTGTACCTGTCGATCTTCCAATCTTTTTTGTTCGTTCATTTGATCGATTGTTTCAAGGCAGACGCGATCTAATAAAGTCGGTAGAAGAGGATCATGTTGTGAATGTCGCAAATCCAAACTTGCCCAAGATCCTCTTGGAGTATCTCCGGAGTTGGACAAATCATCCTCTTCGTTCGGTGATACACAGCCATTTGCATCTTCTTGATCTACCTAATTGAGATAAATTACTTTTATTTCTGCTCACATCACACACAAATTAATTATCTTCAGCACTAGATACTTCAAAATCTTGTCTAGGTGTATCCTGAAGTAATCTGTCTCTGGCAATAGGTGAAATTCTCCCTTTATATTTGCGATGTATTACAATCCAGTCTGAAGTAAAACTTTCAATGCATCTTTTCACATAAGGCGACACAGTATCTCTGAAAGCCAAATAATTAAAATAAAGAATAGATTTGATTACATTTATTACACATTTACTATATACACAAATTTTAAATAATATATAATAATTGGTAATGCTTCAATTATTTGTCTTACATTGATTCATGTGGGACTACTGGCTCCTCTGTTCGAATTTTCCTCTTTACAACTCTCAATTCGACATCTCCCGGAGGAAAATCTAGTATTGGTTTTAAAGGCTCACGTTCTAGCACTGACTGGTGTTGTCCTAAGAATTCTTCATAATCAAGTGGTTCTAATACCTCGCACAACGACATCTGCATAATGATTAAATATTTTACTTAATAGTTAAATAATTTACTTCAAAATTAGTTATAACATTTTCATGTTTTAGTTTTCCAAAGAAAACTGCATGTGTACCATAGAAGAAAATCCTGATATACTGCTACCACTTTTTGATAAATCACGGGAATAGGAAGTAGAAGTAGCAATTTGCCGCCTTACATCAGCAGCATGCTGTTTGCTTAATTTGTGAGCAAATGCACGCTGGACTGAAGACATTATAAATGTCCCAGTGAAATAATCTGATGAGATTCTACAAAAAAAAGATTACATGGATAAATCTATTTTGATAAAACACAACAAATAATTTTAGCCTTTATAAATTCAAATTAATAATTGTAATGTATTTATTTCTTTTAAGGAAATTACATTATTTTAATATATATATATATATATGCAATTATCATTTTATTCAGAAATAATGCGTGCTTTCAATTATAATAACAAAATACTATAACTGTTATAACAAATCTAAAAACGGTAAAATTGAAAAGGAATGATTAATATTCATAAGTTGTAAGAGTAGCTTGGAAATGGAGCAGAAATTATAACCATGCCTACGAGTATGAGTAATGAGATATCGCGACGAGAATGTGTATTTATTACATCGGACAATTACTCGGACAATTACTTACTTATATTAATCCGAATTCATCGAAAACGAGTTGGCTGTGAATAATCAAAATCGTCGACGAGAATTCACTGTCCTCCAATATTTCCTCAAACCTTGACGCGTTTGTATTTGACGTGAATCCTTCACTGACGCCAACTGACGCAACTGACGCTTTAGAACAGTCACACTAATTAATTAAAACTGATCGGAGTAATCGAAAAGGTTACCAGATTTTAGACGACTTTTGCACTGTTCTGCACTGCATTACACTGATCACATTAAGCCTGTTCTTTTTAGCTAAACTTTCCTCCTGTGGAGAGAAAAGGAAGAAAGATGAACTGGTGCAAAAGTTCAGCTAAAAAGAACAGGCCTATTGCACTGCCTACACAAGTGACTACACCTATATTGCCAATTATAATGCCATCAGAGCACAGAGAGACTTTTGTCGACTTGTGTCATTTGTAAATGGAAAGCATCCATAAATTGCCATAAATGCTCCCTGATTATCTGTGTGATTTATACATGTGAGAGTGAATGAACAAAAATATGGCGCTGCCCAGTGCTGTCTTCAAACGTAGAGGCGAAATTGGCACTATCGGCAGTCTATGAGTCTACTTATAAGAGTCTGTGGTTGATGGAATAACAGCTGTTGTAAACGATAATAAGCGGACATCGGGCATGTCATAAGAAATGCAGAAAACAACAATAATGATGTGCGACAAGAAATCCGAATCCAAACGGCAGAGTCGGCTCGTATAATTGGAGAGAGATTTATGGAATTCCACAAACGCCATGTGTCCTGCACTATTGGAGAACGAGGAGCGATGTTTGGGTGGCATGACTTTTTTCGCGCAAAGCCACCCGGTGGAAGTGTGCGGCAGCAACGGTTTACCACTCACGCCGAATTCCATAACTATCTACGGGAAGGCACAATTTCTAAAGACCATCTACCATCCTCATCTCTCTCCCTATCTTGATATAATTAGAAGCAAACATGGTGAGTCCTGACAATGCAAATAAGTTTGTTTCCTACTGAGACAGTATAAATTATTTTTGTATATTTGTAGAGAGGATTGTGGTTGTTATGGAGTATAGTGGCAATCCATTGAGCACTAGGCATGATTTAAGTACAGAAGAAATCGTTAAGATATCCTTTCAGAGTCTCTTAGCGTTACGACATATGAACGAACTAGATCTTGTACATAGACACTTGAGTCCAGATAATATATTGATTAAGAAAAACGGTGATATCCAATTATACAATTATGGATTGTATTACATGACAGACGGAGGAAAGAATGTATCTTTCCCAATTGGGTATTTTTTCAAATATTTCTTTTTACTAATATAAATATTAATGGATTTATATATCTATTTGTAATAAAATTGTAAATAAATTTTCTTTTCTCAGTTCTCCAAAATACACAGCACCAGAGGTATTTCTAAATCCTAGTCCGAGTGGTGTTAAAATAGACTCTTGGTCTTTGGGAATGATTATAGCAGAGCAACTATTAGGACAATCTATCTGGCCTGGTATAAAATTATCCCAGTGTTTGAGGAGAGTTCTGAGCTTAATATTGTGTAATACTAGCATATTCGAACGTCTTGCCAGAGAAAACAATTGTTTCCATACTTATGAAGTATGAATGCATCTATTATATATTGTAATCTGCTTACATTATAATGTTACATATCTTATAACATTACATCTTTGTATCATACAGAAGTTACCAAGAGAGCTAAAGGAATTTGTAGATTCGTGTCTGCAAATTCATCCTACCAAGCGCAAGACTCCAGAGGATTTACTGGAGCTGCCCATATTTGCGGAACATTTAATAAGAAATACACAAGAAAAGGAAGAAAATCTCTATAAGAATGTTATTGTTAGAAAAATGGATGAGTTGTATTATCTATGGCAATTGGCCGGTGGAGATATTACTGTAGATCTAAAAAAACAGAGTCTCATTAGATCAAGACCACCTATCTTATCTATTCCAAAGTAATTTTCAAATATATATATATATAAAATAAGCATTCATATAATTACATTGTTCAATGCGATTATATCAAATATTTGAAATTTTTGTTTCAGCTTAGTTATATTACTTGGCCAAATGTTTGGTCAGAGAGACACTGCTAGTCTACTCGATGTAAGGGTCGTAAAAGTTCCTATGGAGACTCTTCGCCAGCGTTTAGCTCATATCCCATACATAGCAAACTATCCTTGGTTAACAAACCAGTCAGTTCACTTTTATCTCTTATCCTGTATCTATCGCAGTATTATGAATTGTTATAAAAATTTTACATTACAGAATGCGAGTTCAGGCACAAGAAGATCTAACGAATGCCGCATCTCAGTTGCCACTAATCATAAGGGAGCGTGATACGGAATATCAGTTTTATAGACTTGTCCTATTCGACAGACTTTTACAGGCTTATCCGCTCACTCAGGAGGCAATTATCGAGGAAGCACATAAAGATATACCGCCTCCAGTTAGAGGTGCCGTATGGGCGGCTTTGCTTGGTATCACCGGCGATATACAGAAGCGTTATGACATGATTGATAAGGAAACGCCCACTCATACTGATCGGCAGGTATATAATTGCTACATTATAATATCATACTCGATATGTAAATGCATTTTGCTAATAATTTGATTTCAGATAGATATATAATAATTTCAGATAGAAGTGGACATACCGAGATGCCATCAATATAGTGAATTACTGTCATCTGGTGCTGGACATGAACGATTGCAAAGATTGCTAAAGGCATGGGTCAGGAATAATCCACATTATGTCTATTGGCAAGGGCTCGATTCGCTGACAGCTCCGTTTCTTTATTTAAATTTTAATAATGAAGGTATGACTATCCAACATACATTTTTGTTTCTTTATCTGTAACTGGAACATAAAATCCTGGTGACCCTGAGACATTTTTCTAATTTTTAAATAGTGTAATGATTGGAATAATTTTATATTTCACATTTTATTTTTCATGAGTTTTTGTTACAATTTTTTATAGTTGACAAATTTAAAACTTTTAAAACTATATATGTATTATAATAACAAGAAACTTTAATGGGATTCATATATTCCTTTAGTCATAAAAAATATATTTTCCTGTTACAAGTTAATGTATCGCACAACAAAAAATTACAATTTTAGCTCGAGCTTTTGCGTGTCTGTCAACCTTCATACCAAAGTATCTCCACAAGTTCTTTCTGAAAGATAACTCAGCGATAATACAGGAATATCTGGGCAAATTTTCCCAAATTATTGCGTTCCACGATCCCCAATTAGCGAATCATTTGAAGTCCATAAATTTTGTACCGGAACTTTTTGCCATACCATGGTTCTTAACAATGTTTTCACGTAAGTTTTGCTATTAATATACTTTTAATATGCCATATTATTAATTGTTGATATAAAAATTAAAAAATGACTAATTTTTTAGACGTATTTCCGTTGCATAAGATATTGCATCTATGGGATAAACTATTGCTGGGAGATTCGTCGTTTCCTCTCTTAGTTGGATTAGCGATATTGAAGCAACTGCGAGATTCCTTACTAATGTCAGGTTTCAATGAATGTATTCTCCTGTTCTCTGATTTACCCGAGATTGACATAGAATTATGCGTTAAAGATTCCATGACAATGTATCAAAACACACCCGCTAGTATTACATACAGAAAACACCAGTACAATACAGCAAAGGTACAGTATTGATGTAATTGATTATCTGCATATTTTAAAATTCTAATTAATTCGTAGGATGCAAATTGGATTGAACCTGAAACAGGAACCGAAAAGATGCCAAGAATAAGTGTAGACGACTTTTTAAATCTTTACAACAATTCACCGAGTAAAGTCATAGTGGTTGATGTACGTAGTAATATACAGTAAGTATTCGTTTTTAAATGGTAATAAAAAAATTCTGTTGAAAAGATTTATTTTCTAAACTAATCTATTTTTAACAGATTCGAGAGGGGTGCTGTTCTCGGCAGTATTAACATTCCATTTACAAGTGTGCAATTATCTCAAACTCACATCGACACACTCGGGCCGCACGCAAAACCATTGACAAATAATAAAAGCAGTGTTGTTGTGATTATTGGACCGCACGATCAAAACAATGCGCTGGCAAGTAAATCATATATAAAAGGAAATTGTGAAAAGAGATTTAATTGTAATATATTTTCTAATAGTTTGCAGAATTTCTGGTAAAATGCAGTGTCGTAGGAGTCTGTTCTCTGCAAGGCGGAATTAACGCATTACGCTCCAAGTCTCCGAATATTATAGTACCTGCACGTTAATTGAATTACGTAATTGAGTTACTATACATATAATACTCAGATGTATTCTCTATACAGTACAATTGACATACGATATATGTAAAATTGTATAACGATCTTGTATAATTTTGTTATAAAAAATTTTATTGCATTGCGTGACTAGATTATTCACAAATGATATGCCATATGCGCTTCGTATGTGTACACCTCCGGTTGCTATGACAACGAATGTCAAAGTTATGGACACTAAAGCTTAGACACGTGCCTTTTGTTGCACACTTTTTGATTAGTTTTACTCATATAATATTAGCTTAGGTAAAAAAGTATGGATAAAGGTATACCGCCGGATCTTCACAAATGGCTAAGAAAATGTTTGAAGAAGGAGTTCGGAAAAATTATACAAAGCGCTATAGACGAGGAACAGGTGCCCAGCGATATCGCCTACAAGCTCTCGCATTCGAAAGATATGACTGCTTTGCTGAATTCTATGAAGAAGGCAATCGCCGAGCAATACGTGGTGGTAAAACCTTCATCCGCAGCATCGCAATCGCAATCATCACTTTCCTTCGCTAGCGATCTCGCAGCAGACGATTGGGCTTCTCCGCAAGGAAACGCGGAAGAATATAACTGCATTATCGACAAAATTAGTCGTGACAAGCCGGTTCACGTGAGACTGGCTGGCTATGAAATTTTATTAAAGATCGAATTATCCAACATAAATAATAGTTCTCAGTGGGATGTTTTCCAAAAGATGCTGCTGGACGGTCTCACAGATGATAACAGAGCTATATTCGATGCCAGCATGCAGGTACATGCAAAGTTGCTGAATTGCTCACAATTAAACCATACTTACAGCAATTTATTGAACGCATTCAACACGCAATATCATTCGCAGAAATTGCGCGAGACTCTGCCCACTCTAATCTCTGGAATTAATTTCAAGTTTTTCCTGCATGAGAAACTGTTTTGCATAATGCATCTGATAGTTCGCTATCAAGAGGAAATGTTAAAAAACACTAGGCACAGCGATAAGACTGTGGAAGAAGTTATAGAGCAATTTATAGTATTTCTCAGTACGCATAGCTTTGGCAACTCGTTGCAGCCTAAAACTTTAAACATGCTAAATATTGTCTCGATATTAGAGCCGCAGGCCAAATGGAGCAAAAGGTGGCTTCATAGTCTCTCTACCAGGAGGATTTTCATCGCTATTCTAGCAAAGTCTCCGACGTTTCTGCAGAACGTTCTTGAATGCGTTAAGAGCGGTGTGGCAGAAACACCTTGTTCCTTGTCCATCTCTATCATGGATGAAAGCAACGAACTATGTATCCCTGGCAATACAATAGAAACCGCAACTTATCTGCATTGTTTGACCTTTGTCTCGCAGCTCTGCAGCTACGAGGCGGGTAGAAAATTGATCGCGGAGAGTTCATTAAAAACGCCATTTGATGTGGCTGATTTCTTAATAGAATTATTGAACTCTTTAAATAAGTTAGCAGCAGAAGCTCCGAGTGGAGTGTACAATACTTCCTGCAACGCTCTTCAAAATATGCTCAATATTTCGGATGTACTATACAACATTGACTTTTACCATGCCACATTATGTCGCTTGGCATCTCTTTCTGGAAATAATATAAAGATTTGGCCACATACGTTAAACATTATTTCTCATATGATAGATACAGTAGATGGGCCAGCATTTTTGACTACAAATTGTAAAGAGCATTCAACAAATTCTGAAAATACCTCATCAAAATGTCCAGTTGCAATCGTAATGCAATGTGTATCGAATTTATTGAAACAGCCGTTTTCTATAATGGATATAAAATGTATTTTAAGTTCGTTTAATCTAATAGAAAAATTATTCAATATTTATGACGTTTACGAGGCTGCGCAAGAACAGATTGAAACGCAATTCTATCCAGCCGTCGCCAATTTTTACAAAAGAATAAACAAATGCAGTGTTGAAAACGAAAATAAAGTTCAACAACTCGATAGGTAGATTTATAGGAAAATAGATTTTATTTCTGAAAATCTCAGCTTGCACAATCATATATAATCTCTAAAATTCTATTACAGTGCTGTCAAAAAAGTTTTATTAAAAATGGTATCAATACCACTCGGATTGCAAGCGCTCGTTAATGAGAAGTTAGTATTCGAAGAACTGATTCGCGGATTAATCGCTCCTTTAAGAGTAATCTGGAGTTCTACTGACATAGTCAGCTTCATTTCATCGGCTGGTTATTTTGATCTGGGCTACAATGTGCTCGCAAATCTCGGATCCCACGTTCTATCAACTTTGCTGTCGCAAACCTGCACAAACGCAAAGGATCCCAGATTTTTTTATGATCCTTGGGATAGAGAAAATGTTGACGAATTTCTACATATTCTCACATTATTTTCCCTTAATTTTAATTGTACAAAACTTAACTACTTATATTTTTTATTGTACATATTCTTAACATATGATTAATGGATATATACATCCATTAACAGGTTTCGCCGCGTTTATGGTTAATGATAGCGAATCGGATGACGAGGAAAAGGATCCTTCGAATTTGTTTGAATTACTGCAGGCTGCAATAGACGAGGATTCAATTTATCATTATTTAGCTCTTCTATCGTTGAATACTGTAATTTGGAATCTAGACGTTTGTGCTTATTTATTAAATTTGTTAAATTTCCAGGTAATACATTATATATGTGAAACATGTACGATGAAATAGCAGCTGTATATGATATAATAATACAACTTGTACTTGTATATAATAATACAATTTTTTAGGAAATTCTATTAGATATTCAGAAAGGTAGCACAATTTTCCTTGAAGTTCGCAAAGAACAAAGCGACGATGAAACTGATTATAAGACAGAGGACGATATTGATGATGGTGATAAGCCAGAGCCGCAAAAGGAATACATAATTGATGAATGCAGTTTTTTACGACATGATATTTTATTAAAATCATATTACATGACATATAAAAGAAAACAATATGTGATACCATTTGAGGAATATGAACTTTTTTCGGAGTTTCCACCTCCCAGAATATATGCAGATATGATAGATTATCGAGAAATAGAATGTGATTCAGAGCTGAACGATATGCTGCAGGAGGAAAGACCCGGATTATTAGATATCAGTTGGGTTTCACAAGTTAGAGCGGCTCATAAAGCCTCGCGATGTCCAATTAAGGTAATTTCACAAAGATAAATTTAGTATCATATTTAATAACAGAAATTAGAAAAATAATTTTTATTTTAGAATTCCATGATGATGAATTTGTTAAATCAAATGCACAAAGCTATTCCAACTGCGGAATGGGTAGAGCAGTTTGAATGGCAGGAGAATATAACATACGATACAGATTATTGGCTTCCGGAAGATATACATGCTATTAACATTGTTTTAAATTACGCTGAACAACGAAATATTTTAAAGAACAATAACGACAGTCAGAAGAATTTGAAACAATTCATTCATTCTGCCTACATATTTATACAGTACAATAAACCGAACAGATTTGACGGTTTTGATTGGTTCTTGGCAACAGTGTTCATTATTTGTGATGGAGATGTAGATAAGTATGTAACTGAATACATTATCTTCAAATATTTCATTTATTATTAGAGGAAGTAAATTAGCATAAAAAATTTGAGCCTCAGCTGACCGCGAATTAATTCTTTGACAGCTTTGTTTAATTTCCGGTATGGTCACGTATAGTGGCATAGTTCTTGTTTAATCAATATTTTTTTGTGATATTTTAATCACAAAAAAATTGATTAAACAAGCATTTCAAAGCTATCAATAGCGATTAACTCAAGCAAGTCATATATCATCATTGGCAGGTCTCAGATTGAAAACTTAGTTCTCACCAGGTCAATGTTTCTTTATTATCATCAACCGTCTCAATATTTTCTTTTCATCATTGACCAGATATGCTATTATATCAACATATTATTAAATAATATGCTAATTAGCAATTGATTATAGTTGCAAGACTTTTATCATGCAAGTAATTCAATTTCCATCAACACTGCTTCTTTGGCCGAAATTGGGCAAAGTTATCGATGAAAAAAATAACGAAGGCACCAGTTTGCAATTTACTTTTATGCAAGTTTTAGAAACTATGGTTAACATCGAGCTTCCAAATATTAAATATGGATTAAAGGTAAATTTTATCATTTAAAAAATTTGGTTACCTAAAAATATAATGTTTTGATTTTCAAACGAAAAGGATGTCTTCGGTGTCAATTGGTGGATGATATTCAATAGAATGTTGTCGCAATGTTTCTGGGGAATCCTTCCATGGAGCGAAATCGTTCATTTTTTTGCAATATGCATTTTGTACCCATCCGATTATATGGTGTATTATTCTGTATCACTCTTGCAATTCTGCCAGGAAGAATTGCTGCAGGATTTAACGAACAGAAAAATGTGGCCGGAGTGCATGGTATATACATGAAATGTACTAGAGTTATTTTCATTTAATACCATTAAATAACTTGCTAAATGCATTTTTATACAGATATTGGACGAGTATCGCTGTCATAATTATATTACGTATATGGATAATTTAGGTCAACGATATAGAAATCGGATTTTACCAGCAATGACTAAAAATTTAAATTCAGAAGATGAAATATAAATATATATATCTCACGAGCTTGTTAATTTAAAAAACACGAAAAAAGATGTGTATCATTCAACATTATCGAAAAAACAAATTACACATTCATGCAAAAGAAAATATCTTAAGGATTCTTAATATGAAATAATTAGACATCAGTAAAATGTATGTATATAACAAATAATAATTATCGTAATTAATAAAAGTTTCTCTGTTTTTCTATTTTCTATAGGTGCTTTCAATTATCATTAGCTATAATGAATGTATGTACACTTTGCATATACAGGGTGTTTCCAAATTAAATGGCAAAACTTCGGGAGCGTGTAGAGGAGTAAAAAACTAAGAAAAAAAGTTCTATAGACATATGCTCGTTTTTGCTCCGTTTCAGAGAAATCGAAAAAAAATGTTTACATTTCTTGCCATATCTAGCACCGACATATTTGATTACATTTTCCACGTTCTGTTATGAATTTGTCAGTCGCTCTTTGCGATATGCCGCGTACGTATTCTAATAGTGAATATGCTGATATGGTTTTTGTATAAACATTTTGTGTATTAGATTGTATTTAGAAATCTTCATGTATACAACATAACATTGACTGGTACTTGTATAATCCGCATACCTGCGAAATCCAACGATATAAGAGCTGTCGCTTGCAGATTTTCCAATGATAATACCTCAAACGCAGAAATCAAATACCTTTTTACACATATACGGTACAATAATCTCTCAATATTGTCATTCACACTCTTATTTGTTAATTAAACAATCAATCTTCGTGGATTGTGAAAAGTTTTGCTACTTCATTTAAATCGTCATACTTCGTGTTTCCTGCAAGAACCTGAAATATATAATATAAAAATTATGTTTTATTATCTAAATTATATAATGTTATATTGATTGTATCTGAATAAATCAGGAATATTTGTTAAAGTTAAATATTATATTTGAAAGGAGTTATAACATAAGTACAAAAACAGAATAATGCTGATAAATTTACCCGTCTGGCAATCGACATTCGGTTGAAGATATTCCACAGAACTATTCCTACTACAACATCATCTCGCAGATAGAAAACAACACCCTTCTCAAAATCTTTGTATTTCGTAGATTGCTCTGGCTTTACTTTATCTCCATGTACTTCTTTCTTTTCTTCTTCTGCGTTATCTTCTGTATTATTTTTTACAATCTGTGACTCCGATTTTTCATTAGATTGCGAGACTACAGAATTTGTTTTTTGTTCCTAGGAAAAAAATAACCCAGAGAAATATTTTTACAATTAAATATATCACATATTCACTGTAAGAATTACTTACATCGCTAGGATTATTAACCGGTATCGCGTTTGCTCCCGTCGTTTTTGCAAAAACTCCAACAGTTGGCAAAGATGAGTCTACGATACCTATCGCTTCATATCCTACATCAGGTCCCAAATCTGACCAAAACATCGATTGATGCAGATAAGGTTTACCTATAAAGAGAAATTTATGAGTCCATACTTTCGTAAATGCATTATTTTAGAGATATCTCTGAATTTGTTGAATTACCTGCGCCGGTCATATTTTCACCTGCTAATCTTCCGGAAGTAACTGCATGATCATGATGTTCGACTCTTCTTCTACCAAGTTTGACGTCATAGAAACATGCGGCGTCTCCGGCAACCCAAAGATTGCTTCTCGCCTCTAATTCAGCATTAACGAGGAATCCTCCTATTTTAGGGTCTGTCTCTAAATTGGAAGTTGTTGCCAAATCTGTATTTGGTTGAACACCTACCGCTACTATCACTTGATCAGCATCAATCTTTTTATCGCGAGAAAATAAAGTTTCAATATAAATTGAAGTACTTAACTAATTATATAGAAAGTTATACAATTATATATAAAATTACGTGAGCTCTTGAATATATCAACATACAGTCTGACCACCAGTGAGGACAAGGGACAATCGACCATTTTTGTATTTATAATCTTGAACTTCTGTGTTAGATATGGTGCGAACGCCTTCTGTTTCAGCTTTTTTTGTGGTCCATTCACTCAAATATTCTGGCAATACTTGTGCCATTATAAATTTTTCTTTATAAATTTGGAAAATATTTTTAGATTTATCTAAAATGTATTTTTTCATTATAAATTATTCACAAATATTTTGATAGTGAATAAAAAAAACTTACAACTCCTAGCGAGTGCGCAAGCAAGTTCCGAACCGAGAAATCCACCACCAATAACAACAACATTCTTGCATTTAGGATTAGAAACATTTTCTTCCAAATCAAGAAAATTATCTTTCGTTCTGAACGTTGTAATCTTATCTTTTATGCTGTCCTCAGCAGATTCGAATATCGGCAGACTTTTAGGCGATGCGCCTGCGAATACATATATAAAAAATTTAATTTTAAATTTTGATTTTGTCTGATAAAATTTTTGAACAGAATCTACCAGTTGCAATGAGGCATTTGTTGTAATTTATTTCATAACCATTATCGAGAGTCACAATTTGATTTATAACATCAATTTTTGTTACTTTCCAACCCATGGCTACAGCAACTCCACCCTTATCTGATTCGGTAAGATTAGTAACATTTGAGTAAAACTCTCGTGGCTCATAAAATATACTATAAAATAAATATAAACATTCTATATGCAAGTAAAAAGACAATTGTAAGGACATTATTCATTGTACGTTTAAATTGAGCAAAATTTACCTTCTCTGAGTACCATTCCATTGGTTAAAACGTAATTGTGCAGTTGTGTCTCTATCTGTATTATACCAAAGTTCTTTAGATAACGGTGGCCTCATATATGGAAATTCTTCCTCTTGTGCTATAACTAAAACCTGGAAGAAAATTCTTATGTGCACAAATAAAAAAAAGAAAATCTATTAATATACACCATACCTTAGCTTTGGGATCTCTAGATTTAATTGACCTAAATGCTGAAAATGCAGCCGTTCCTCCACCTATCAATAGATAAGGAACTTCTTTGAGGATTAATTTGGAATCTGCTGGAACTTTTACTTTGTTTTTAGATCTCAAATGCCTTCTTCCTTCTTTTTTTTCTAAAAGCACAGATAGTATATGTAAATAGTAATATTTTTAATATTTCTATTATTCCAATGAACAATTTTTTATTTAACTTACGTTTACTTTGGCCTTTCTGTTGATCTGTTTTGTCATCTTTCAAAAAAGATGAAGATATCTGTTAAAAATGTTACAATAAAAAAATTAAATTAATCAGTGTTCTTAATCAAATAAAATTTTCGTACATTGTAATACCTTGTATGCAACTCCTGTCACAATTAAGGCAGCAACTAGGTGCCAGTAGCTAAATTGATATTTTCCATTTTTTCTAAAATCTGAGCCTTTCTCGTTTAGTTGAATCTGTTTGCTGTTCGGTTTGCATCTTTCTTGCGGTGCTGGACAAGACGCTCCAGTTTCACAGACAGGAATTGTTTTTTGTGACTTGAGATATTTAGATTCAGGCACACATTCCTCTGGCTTGACAGTGGTACCTGATGGCTTATGTGGCTTTTTATTGCTTGCATCACTATTGTGGCGTAAGTTATTAATATTTACAACTCCTGTAATGTTTTTAGTAAGTTATCAATAGGCTATTATAAACAAAGAAGTATTCTCAAATAGTCCTTGATAATATATTTTATATGTAACATTTTATTGCATTATTCATGTTACTATCCAGCCACTTTCTATCAGTAAAAAGATGTTATCTCTGATTCAAAGAGATAACATCACTTTATTGGCAGAAAATAGTTGGACAGTAATACAAATGATGCAATAAAATGTTAGACATAAAATGTATTATATTTTAAAGTTAACAAGAAATATGAAAAAAAAACAAAGGGATTTATCAATAAACATTTATTGGAATTTTCTTAAAAAACGCGAGAATATCTTTACATTTCAAGTTATCAATAATGTTATTTAATACAACTTTACAAAACTAAAAGAAAGTGTCTCCAGGTTATGTTATTCGCTGCCCATTTCAGAGCAGATACGCCGCATGGAAGAGAGATTGTAAACACAATCCCGTTGATTCAAACGGTACAATTATCGCTCGGAAGGTTACGCAATCAGAGTACAGAATATCGTGCAGAAAGAAAAGATAATGACGAAAAAAACTGTTAAAACAGGCGGGAAATGAGAGATTTCTTTCAAATCAATATCCGGAGCAGGCATGAGTCAGAGAACGAGAAAAGGGCAGAAAAGGAGAGAATTCGCCGAGATAGCTGACACTCACCGGCATATTTTACAGGTCGATACAAGTGATTCACATGTGTGAGCCTGGAGGGCAATTGGCTGACGATCCTACCGTAAACGAACATCTTTGCCGGGCCGGTTGCTTTGTGCAATATGGTGGGCTCGCCGTGTTTTCCACTCAGCTGCTGCTGTATGCAGCAATCAGCCGCTGGCTGTTGCCGCCGCTTTTACCCTGGACCGGAAGGATGCTCGCCGGAAGGATGCTCGCTGCACGACACGCCATTACCTGGATTCTCACTTCCTTTCTCAAAGTCGCACCAAACTAAATCGCGAAAAAACGACTCTCTACTTGTAGCCGGAATACCGATGACTGATGGGCAAAACACGTAAATCTTTGATACCGTTTCGTCGCGATGCACATGCACCGGTGCACCGATGCAAGTTGCTAGCAGGAGTCGGGACCGCCTTTTGCATTTTCTAGCGCAATGCGCATGCGCAACGTTTCGGTGGTGAATCCAGTAATGCGTTCCAAACCTTGACTCTGTCAACCTGAGCTGCGTTCGAAAATATCATCCGAGTGTCCCTGTTTATCTTTATTATTTCCTCAATTGGTGCGTTCAGCAGAACGTTTGTTTTGCAACTGTTGTAAGTTTCCTTCGCGCTAATTGGATCATACTTTTAGATCTAGAAGAATGGTCCTATCTCAGCAGACAATCATAAAACGGTTGCAAAACTGTTGAGTCTGCTGAACGCAGCCAATGTTAAATAAGGATGAGATGATACACGGGGCCACCCGAGTGATATTTCCGAACACAGCCCCGGATTAGGGATCCATAGTCCGATCTTAAGGCCGGTATTCATAGTCAGATCTTATATTCAAGATCGTCTTAAGTTCAGCCTTGAGGTGTCACGAACCAATCAGAGGGCCGCATTAGCTTAAAACGTTACTTAAGACGGTCTTGAAATAAGAATCGACTATGAATATCGGCCTTGATCTCAAGCAATGGGCGAGTTCAAGACTGCAAAGCGGCTAGGCATGCTTATCGAGCGATTGAATATGATTGGTTGGATCTATAAATAATAACCAATTATGTTCATTTGCTCGGCAGGCTAGCCGCTTTGTCAACTCGAACGCGCCCAATGTCTTAAGATGCTAATACTCTTTGATTGGTTCATGCACTAGCTTAAGGCCGGAATCAGACTAGGCATTAAAGATTGAGATTGAAGATTGAAAGATTGAAATTTGACCAATCAAAACAATAGGAGCTAAAATTCCTTTGCCCTCATTGGTCAAATTTCAATCTTCAATCTTCGATCTCAATCTTTAATGCGTAGTCTGATTCCGGCCTAAAGCCCAGTGTCCACGATGTTAGAAATCCGTCCAAGATCTCGGATGAAGAAAGAATTGACCAATCGCATTGATCATGTGACTAAATTGTTTAAATGTGATTGGTTAATTCTTTCTCTCTCCGAGATCTCGGACCAATTTCTAGCATCGTGGACACAAGGCTTAAGACCATCTCGAATCTTGAGCACCGTCTATGGATTCCGCCCTAGGCCTCGTCTAAAGTCACTAGACCTATAAAGTACCGCAAACTCGCATCCATTTTGACGCAAAACGCGGCCATTTCGAATTTATGCATTTGTATGTATTTTATTTGGGAAAATGAAGCCGTCAAGTATGTAAATTAATGTTTTTAAATTGTAATTAGTTTATTTATGAACAAAAGAATATGTACGAATGCTTAATTTATGTGTTCTTTAGTTTAATACGGGTTTATATTTGTTGTAAAAGTTTAGTGCATGAAAGTGCACAAAGGAACATGTAAATACAGTTTAAAAGATGAACCACCATGCTTGGAATCATAGGTCTGTTCGCGTTGCTTGCACTTTTGGCATTCGGTATCTTCGCTTTCTCTCTTTTCAAGGCCAAATATATATCTATTTCATTTTAAGTGCAAAAATATTTGGGGATTTCATGCAGCGCGAACAGACCTCATGTACTATGTGCACTTCGGTCATTTTGACTCACATTTTTGAAATCAATTGCGCTACTTTAGAAATCTAGTGACTTTAGCCTCGACTACAATCAAGGCTGGGTTCCAAATTTACTGCCGCACTGAAAATGCTACAGTGTTATGTGCACTATAAAAGGGATCAATGTAAATTAAGCCAAATAATCCTTCCACGTGCCACCATGAACTAACCTCAAAATCTGGGATACACTTCTGGTTTTTAGCAAGTTTTAACAAATTTTCGTAGCATTTCGTTGAAACTTTGGCTTCTATATTCTGTAACTCTTAACTGTCGATATCATTATATATCAGGGCTGGGTAATCATTTAAAATGCCAAATATAAAATACTTAAAAAAATGTATTTAAAATGTAAAATGTTTTTCGAATCCACTTTATATGTAAAATGGGTAAATAGATATTTTAAATAGTTTTCAAATACAGAGTGGTTTTCCCTA
>NW_017255975.1:920247-932043 GCF_001594055.1 Mycetomoellerius zeteki
CCAGCCCTGATTATATTGTAATTGCACAGCTTTTTTGGCACTTTCATAAAACCTGTGCAACCGACATCGACACTCGTTAAAAGTTACTGAATAGAAATTTGTCAAATTTGTTGTTTCTAGTTATAGCTATTACGTGCGTATTATTACCTATTTTTGTAATGCAAGATCGTTGCAAGATTCGAAACGCAAGGTACAAATTTTTTTTTATTTTCGTTCGATGCACTTCCTTGCATTCCTGTAGTCAAGGTACATGCTATTTTCAATTTTTTTAAAGAAAGCAAGCAGAAGAAAAGGGATAAAATATAAAAATGTAAAAGAAACAAGTTTATATTGTCTTTTATTTTAAGACTTGAGAATGCAAATGACAGCTGAGGAAAATATATATTATTAGAATATATTAGCTTATTCTAATATTTTTATTTATATCATTATTAATCTTATTAATAATTTTGTTATTATTATTAATCCTAATATTATATTACACGTTTTATATAAATTTATTATTATATTAAAAATTTATTTTTATCTCAGCTTTATAAATATATTTTTATCATTGAGCCATTCTATCACATATTTTATGTAATTCTATCTACAAACTATTCGTATGCAAATCACTTTGCAGATTATAAGAGGTTTTAACAAAATATGTTCTCTTATGATGCTTTCCAGCAAGAAACATAGTGATCATTTCATCTCTTTTTAATATTGACAAATAACAAGAATATAATAATTCACTATGCTATACTGTCATCTATTTCTCTTACTGCAAAGCAATCATAATCTTGCTCTAGTAAGATCATATGCTTATGTAACAAGATACATTATGTATTTTGATGTAGAACTGCAACTTTCATTTCAGGTATGACGTAAGATAAAGAGACGGAATAACTAATAAGAAGATTATTGAAAGTGAATTGTAAAAACTATAACTATTGTGCATACAAAATAAAAGTGATTTACAGTTACGTGGTTATTTTAAATTAGTTTATTTACACAAAGATGGAAAAGAAAGAAAAAAATTTTTCTTCAAAGCAATCACAGATATTGCAAGACAAGTATACTGATCTGTCATCTAACATACCAATATTGTTCGAAAAGCATTTTGTTATCTCAAATGTGCAACAAGATACACAAACATATGTATTACCTGAGGCGGGATCTATGTTTACAGAACCAGCATGGCAACTGAACAAATTGCAAGAGATAAAAAGAGATCTGAATGAGGTAAAGGGTCGCCTGAACAATTTCAATCTCAGTAAATGGCAGCAGCACACAAATCGGAAGAATGAAGCAGGCGAAATTGTATCCATGGTAAGAGAAAATATACAGGCAGAACTTGTGACTCAAGCCTGGTGCAAATTCTATGAAGTTGCTAGCAATTTTTCTCTGGTGCCGTTAAATGAAATTTACCATGAAGTGGACGGTAAAAACTTCAAGTCGGTTCATCTTTGTGAAGCGCCAGGTGCATTTGTGACTGCTCTGAACCACTGGCTGAAGACGAATGCACCTGATGTTCAGTGGAATTGGCTAGCCACCACTTTGAATCCTTACTGTGAAGGAAATTCTTACGATGGTATGGTCGCAGACGATAGATTTATTAGACACACTCTGAAACATTGGTGCTTTGGCGCTGACAACACGGGCGATATTATGGATCTGAAAAACTTGGACACTCTGGTGAAGAAATCCGAATCCCTGGATGGCAAAGGACGGATTCTGCTGGTTACCGCGGATGGCAGTATAGACTGTACGAACATGCCTGGAGAGCAGGAGAGCACAGTGGCACAGTTGCACTTGTGCGAAACAGTGGCCTGCTTGCATCTCCTGCAAAAAGGCGGTAACTTCTTGCTGAAGCTCTTCACTCTGTTTGAGCATCAGTCCGTGTGCCTGATGTATCTATTGTCTTGCGCCTTCCAACAGGTCAGCGTAACGAAACCAGCAAGCAGCAAAGGAGGAAACTCGGAAATGTATGTTGTTTGCATGAATTTCAAGGGCAAAGATTACATAGCACCATATTTATGTACACTGAAATATTATTATGGCAATGTGCCACCTGTGAATGCGATGTTTAACCTGCGGGATATTCCGGATGGTTTTTTATGGAGGATTGAACAATGCTGCAAATTTTTCAAGTTCCATCAGTGCAGGATCATAGAGGATAATATAAAAACGTTTCACAAGAGAGATAATTTTTATAAGCGTCTTTCTACATCAGTTATCAAACGAATGATCGGTATCAAATATCTCAAAGACTACAGATTAAGAAAAATAGATCCTGCAAACGAAATAGTCGGTCGGGAGATAATTGAAAAAAACAACAATCAATTTATGAATAAAAAATTGCACGTTGATTCGTACAATGAGCGTTGCAAGAGCCAAGACTTAGAGCCGCAAGAGCGTTTGTTGCAAGCATGGAATAACGCGAAAGAGATTGAATGGCCGTCAGAAAAATTTTACGTTGTAAGCAAATTTTTCAATTATGTTTCTAGAATGTCTTTATAAGTTATAAAAAGCACATATATCATGTAGTTTTTACAATTTAAGAAATTTTCGATTTTCGTAAAATTTTATCGCATTCGAGATTGGCAAATTAAAATTAAAAAAAAATATATATTTTAATTTATAGTAATGCTTTACGAAGTAATTTATTCATAGAAGCTTGTATATTACTGCAATTACAAAAGAATTTTTTTACTGTATATACATACATCTTGAATATACAGCATCATTTACAACATGGTTATTTTACATTTGTAGTGGCATCTACAGGCATTACCAGAAACTTTAAACATACAAACGGGAAAGTTGTTTAACAAAATATGCAGTTCACGTTTTTGCGACTCGAAAATTATGCAAATATTGGACAAAATTGATAACGTAATGCAAGATATGCACATCACCGTCTGCTTTCCACCAGCAGAAATTACAACAGAATTTGTACAACAAATCGATCCAAGCTATGAGATATTAAGCTTCCAATTCGTTCAAAATTACGACAGTCATCGAATAATTGCCGAAATTTATGATCGATTAGAAAAGCTCGAATCCGAGAAAACACTCGTTTTAATCGGTTATTCTTTGTTAACGCAATTAAATATTGGTCTTCTCTATCTTTTAGGAAATTCTTTTAATAACATTATTGTTGAGATTCATGATAATGAAGGCTATCGCCTTAAATTGGAGAACTATCGGCGTAATGAGAAAGTATTGGAATATTTAGAGGAAATTCTGGTCGCATCACATAATGCATGTAAACAAAATATGGCAGTTTGGTCGATAATACCTATAACAGTTTTATATGGTAAGATTCACGAATACATACATGAGGAAAAAAAGATATTATTTTTATCCATTTTGATAACATATTTTGCACAATTATAGCCTCATTAAGTTGTATACAAAATATTTGGTGATAGGTATATTTTGATGAACACAAAAGAATATTTCTTATTAAAAATTTTTTTCTTTATCTGCACTTGATATAGGAATTCTTTTTAAGAGATTGATATATATGTATATTAGGGTGGTAAAATGCACCTATTATCTTATTTTTAGTAGATCTTTGACAACACATTTTCTTTCTAGAATGCAACAAGTTCCCTATGATGATGCTACTTAATCATCTGATGATCAAACTATACACTCGTCACGTTATCAATATGATGCTTGATAAAAAGCTATAGCAGTGTGGAACTTATATATTAATATAATTGTGTGTACAATTATAAATAATTACATGTATGTATATAATTACAAGCGTGCACAATAAATGTAAATTTGTAAATATTGTCTCTTCTAGATAACATATGCATAAACAAGATTTTGTAAAATAGACACTGTAAATCAAATCATAAATAGGAAATAGACTATATGAGTTAGTATCGTTGGATGACGTACAAGATTGAATGGGTGACGGCTTAGGAAAATAAAGAAATTAATTCCCAAATGAGGGGGAAGCCTTTGTGTGTGTTCTGGAATATGATTTTAATCAATAATATTTATTTTAATAATAAAATTACCATTTTCATAATGTCATTTAATAATAAAATGACGTCAAAATGACATCATTTTTTTGACGTATCGTGACTTAGTTGTGTTACTTGAGTGATGTATCAGCATCGATGACGTATAAAGCGAATTAATCCACTAAAATCTATTATGCGGGTAAATCAGATCGAAAGTAAACGTATATATGATGCAAAAAGGATTAATATAATTATTGCATAAACCAGATTGAAAATAGGCGAGAGTCCGCGTCGCTATATGTATGTATAAGTGCGCATGCAACACAATCGATTGCGCTTCAAAGACCGGGTATGTTTTGTTTTTCGACAGTATGAGAATTTATTTGCTCGCTATTCGCGCTATGGCGCCGCGGCAGTGCTCGATGCATATCGGTTTGTATTTGTTTTAATAGATCGCATAAATATTTTCTTCATCTGCAACGCGCGATTTATAGTTGACGGTATTTACGTATTCGAAATATGTGTGCGAACAACAGCTAATATAAACTACAAACTACGCGCGGTACACGTTATTGATAAACTTCTCGCGACATGAAAAATTGAAAAATGAATTTCAAACTATTGAGAACACTTGATCGCTTATCACTCAGTGTTAGATATTAATAAAATAATAAAAAATATCTCGATTGTAATATAATGTAAATTATTTGGAACTTTTTATATTTGGAACTTTATCGTGGTCTTTGTTTCATGAGTCTTCCACATTTTTTGTGGCGAAATTCGTGACAAGTCAATAAATCTTAGAAATTTGAAATGTGCACTGTACATGAATTGCTTACTCGATGGCGACACAAAAATATGGAAGACTAACGAAATTTTATTATACTAACTAGTCCCATCATTGCAGTATTGAAACTAATTGGCGCTATTAGTATGTCCAGAAAAAATTCAGTCCCGGAACTTTTTGAATTCACTGTATATATTACAAATAAATTGGATTCATATTCGAGCAATATTGCTCGAACTTTGCAATGTTGTTGTAATATTGCTAGATTGATTTATGCTGTATGGAAGCAGCAACTTCTGATAATTGGACGACGCTGAACATGAAATTTTCGTGTGACAAATATTTAATTTTACGTTTAACGCTGGATTATTCGACGCACGTTGTTACCGTGTCACGCATCGTTTGCGAATAACGAACATTTCCATACAATCCATAATATGTAAATCATTACGTGAAAAAACAAATTTTTTATGCACAACAATAAAGAATTAATGAATATTCGTATCAAATTAACATCTTTATCAAATGTTCTTATTAGAAGAAGGTCATTGATACGGACATACCACTTTGTTTTTTGGACAATATTTCCTAAACAAAAACCAAAAATAAAAAAAACTTAAAACATATTATAAATACAAACTAAAAAGTGTCTTCTATTAGATAATATAGCAGTTTTTATAATAATAGTATTATTATTTGCAATTCTGCAATAATTAACCTTTGTAAGATAAGCAAAAAAAATTACTATTCTTTTTTTAAACTATTATCTTATATATACATTATACATATGCATTATTATATATTTTCATTATCCAATTATCATATACATATATACATTGTATACATTAACCATTTGTACAAAATATTTACAAATTAATATACAAGATTTTCTAAAATTTTTTCATTTTGATATAAAACATTTTTTGTTGATTTACATGTACACTTTGTACTGTTCTACAAGATGCAAACATGTAACGGCAAGAGTTTCTTTTTTTGAGGATTTTTCTATAAACTCATGATTGCCTTTCGCTTTGATTGGATTTATTAATATTATAACGCTATAAAGCTTATAGTCTGTCTTACAGACAGATGTGCCGACTAATGCTGCACTCCGATTTTATATTTAAAATCGTATCATGAAAAAAATAAAGAAAAAAATATAAATAACTGATTTAAGCAACTACAAATATATAAAACAATGTAATATTATCAATAATGTAACCACCTCTTTAAACTTCTCAATTTGCAAAGAAAAACTTGTAAAAATTTTATTTTCGCACTTATAGAATTCGTTCTTAGCTGATTTTGTACAGAAACAAACCATACATAAATGAATAACAAGTTTTTACTTCTTATGGGCCGGTTGTTCCACTTTTCGATAAATTTTACTCATTAGGTTAATCTGATAATCCACGCATGTGATTGGGTAATTTTGTCACTTACCTAACGAGTAAAATTTATCGAAAAGTAGAATAACCGGTCCTTAATCGTCTAAACAGATCATATTTTTATCAGTATTAATAAAAGTGTAATACATAAAACAGTTTTTGAGAAATAAAGGGGTATTTCCTTAGAGACTTATGTCAATATTGGCGATTTTCCTCTATAGATTAATATTTTCGTTATATGTAAGAAAAAAAATTGTCAAGTTGTTTTTGTCACTTCAAGTTGTTCCTTTACAAAATGTTTCTATAATCTATATATTAATACTAAGTTTATTTTTAAAAAATGTATAATTACATGTGTTACAAACATTTATTTTTAAATTTTAAGAAAACTTATGCATTCTTATTAATGTATTCTTAAATTATCTCTGTTCTACAATTTTAGCACAAAAAATAGAGGTGTTCCATATGTATAAAATTTATTTTTGGTAAACTCTAACTTAAAGTATTGATCGGTATATAACTATTAATAATTGCTGTTTTATTAACGATTCCATTTTTAAAAATATGAATTTAACAATAAGCTCGTGTAATTTGCTAAACAATAAAATAAAGAATGAGACTATATAAACAAGCAATATAATCTAATATTTATTAATATATTTTTTCTACATTTCATTCGTATTATATCTAAAACGTTTCAACTTTTGCTTAGTCTTCTTTAATTATTCGATCTAACATAGAAGGTTTCTGTACTGTAGGAGTAATCAGTAAATACTAAAAAGCTTTTTTTAATCAAAGTGATGCTATAAGACTATCACTTGTAATTGGTCCGCCATTTTAGCTATTCCTGCCATGTTTTAGTTTTTCAAATGTATTGATTTCTAATCAAAATTCTTAATAAAATTGATTGTATACTTTAATTCATCTGTATATATTTTTAGGTATTATATAAAATTTTTTTATTATAATATTATAAATATTTAAAACAAATAACTTTATTTCACATAAAAAATGAATTTTTTTGTTGGGTTTAATTTTTATATTTGCTACTTATATTGTTCACTCATTGCATTTAACGTTTTGAGTTTCTCGTAATTATTTTCATAATATCCTTTTTTCATAGAATTGTTATAAAATGGTACGTCCACCTATTTTCTATTATTTTTTTTTATAATAATAAATTATTTTGCAATATAAATTTTTATCAGTAACAACAATGTTCGATAAATGAAGAACACATTCTTCCTCACTTGCAGAATTTCGCTAAAAGATGTCGCTACTTTTCTTATGGAGCCACTCTGATTAGAGGGTCTCTAGTAAATACTAATTCAAATTAAGGGGATCCTAAAGCCGTCTATATATTATCGACTAAATCGTAATTTTATATAACAAATTTTTTTTTCTCTTTCACAGATTCGAAAATCCTTTTTCAGGATTAAAGTATACACATTAATACGTGTTTGTGAGATGGAATTTATGCCGAGAACGATAAAAAATTTTTCTTAAGATTTCAATTTCGAAACTTTTTGTCGTTTTCGACATAAATTCCACCTCACCAACACGTGTTAATGTGTATACTTTAATTCTAGAAAAGGATTTTTGAATCTGTGAAAAAAGTATTTGTTATACAAAAATTACGATTTAGTCGGTAATATACAGACGGCTTTAGGATCCCCTTAAGAGAGTTGAAACGTTTAATATCGAATCAAGTAAAGAAGACATCATTCCAACTTCTAAATATTAATTATTCACTAATTGTAAAAAATTGCGCCGGTTACCTGTGCTAACTCTCATTAGCCTACTTTTATTTATTTTTATATTGCTAATTCAAATTAATTATTAATTTTATTAAATATTTTGAGACAATAGGCTGGATATATTTTTGTACAACTGTCACAAATATGTTTATTTAAAAAATATATAATTATATATATGAATATTATTTAAAAAATCGTTACGATTTAATATCTGTTTTGCTACAAACCAGGAAAGAGAGAAACATTATGACAACGGAACCTGTAAATGCCAAGGGAATACAAGTTAGATAAAAAGAAAAAGATGAGTAAAAAATTAATTTAAAAAAAGGAAAGTAATTGGTCGTCCATGCTGAAATTATTTATTTCACGTATTTTAATAGTCCTAGCTTTGATAATTAAGTATATGTAAGTAATTCAGATGTAGATTGGTTAATAATAATAATTATATAAATATATATAATTATTAACTATATATGTATGTAATATACATATAATTATTAACTATTAAAATATTTTGTATTAATAAAAATTATTAATTCTTCTTTCTTTTCATTAAGTTTTTATATAAATGTATATAAAATTATGTACATTTATGTATTTAATTATTGGTTATTACAATATTTAATATTAATAAAAAATCGTAAATTCTCTTTTAGATAAAATAAATCACAAGTTTATGTATTATATATCTCGATGAAAAGTGTGTGTGTGTGTGAGAGAGAGAGAGAGAGAGAGAGAGAGAGAGAGAGAGAAAGAGAGAGCAGTTGATGGAAAGAAAAGTGCGAAAATACGGTCGGGAAACCAATATGCTTTGTACTTCGGCGCGCAATTAAATGGTCGAGGGAGTTCGCTGATGATACTTTTCAACCAGCGATTATTAGGATGTTTCTCCCTCATTCCCTGGGGCATAACTGGACAATTCTGCGGTTTGAAGGGTTCTTTAGAAACAAATGTGGCTACTGCGTACGCATGCTTTCCGCGCGACGCGACTTTCATTAAAAATTAGACTCATTCATATTCTCTTCTAACTTCTTGTATCTTTCTCCCTTCTGAGTTCTGACGAATAACTCTGCTGTCCACTTGTTGAAAATGATTTTCCGCATAAGAACGTCTGTCATCCGCACAAGAACATTTGGCTGTTATTTAAAAAGAAAAAATACCAACGTATTATATATACGTTTGTGCCGTTTGTGGTAATATCTTGCTAACGTGAATTTCATATTTAATTGTTGTATCCCTTTAAATGATGTATTTTGATATTTCATCGCGCGATCTCAAATTATTGTAACAAAATATGTATAATAATGGCTCACAGCTTTTCGTCAAGCTAAGTTTTATATCCATAGTAATAATCAAAATTTTGAATAAATAATACTTCATTTTGATATTGGACTTGAAAATATATTGTATAATAATATCTGCAAAAGTATAGCTTACACAGAATTTCCAGCAATATCCAAAATGCATTCGTTCCGGATTACACATCTGTTGTTATTTTATCGTATTCTATAGGCAAATACGTCATTCGCAAAGGCATATTTGCATTTAAAAATAACATTCAGCACATATCAGTTATACAAAATATAGCGAAAAAGAGTAATTCAAGTAAACAAAAATATCGAATAAAATTGTCCAATTATTAATCCACAATATGTAATTGTAACTTTAATTTAATCATTTAATTTATCCATATCTACTGCGGTACCATTTTTTAACAATAAGATATATCTCCAACATACAAATTCACAATCAATGTTTTATTAAACATTTTATATTAAAATATTTAATAAAACATATATTAAAATTTTATATTTTATATTAAAATACAGGACAGCAAGGAACTTGATGAATGAACCAAGACTGACTTTAATATATGTTTCAGAAAAAAAGATCTGGAAAACAAACGTAGGATCCAAATTCAGAAACACGGCAGGCTCCGCATAACGTTCCAAACGCTATTACATATGTACCAATATAAAACAAATCTCATAAAATGTTTCAATTAAACAAACAAATTAAACCGTTCACTTTCCCGGAAATTTATTGCATTAAGGATCAATATGCATGACTCTAATCGTTTGATCACTTAACTGATACAGATGTGAAACAGATATTAATATTAACCGTTGTTTCTCACCTTTACATGCCCTGATCTGATAAATAAAATGTACATCGCGACCGCACGCGCGATAGATGCAATAAATATCGTGCGTGCATCCATGCTTATGAAATGCGTGACAAAATGAAAGAATAAAAACAAAAAATGTTTTATGGTTAATTAGGATTACATTAATGGAATGTAATCCTAATTAACCATAAATTTCCATGATTACAAATTGCGGCAATGTTTATAAATTAGATATTATTATTGGATGCGAGAGTGCGAAAAGCGTGTAACGGCACCGGAGATTATCTCATTGCACGTGAGATTCATTTCGAAAGGAACATGCCATTTTCGTAGCGTGTCCTTCGGACGGTGTAATGGAATCGATTTCGAAAGATGATCCTTTGATTCATACCCGCTCGGTGATGCGTAATATCCACGGCCCGATCGAGAGCCTTGAACGTTGTAGTAAACGCGATTGCACCTGTCACTTCACGAATACACGTGGCGATACCATTGCGAAAGTATCCATTACAGCTATTACAGGACGAATCAGAAAAGATCCGTGACACTTCAACATTAACCGCAACCTTCAATGTACTTTCTATTTGACCATCAAATTGTCATTACCATATTTCCGATTGCGTGGTGGTTGCTCTAAGTATAATTTATTATCACCAAATTATCATTGTAGTGAATTTATTTAAGCTGTAAGATATCATTATACAGGTTGGACAACGAGAATCTGACGATTTTCAAAATAAAATAATAATATGAGCTATACATTAAATATTAATTTCTTGTCATATAACGATAGGAAATAGAATGCCATTTGAACATATTTGATTTTGAATATATTTGAACAATGTGTGACTATGTTCAGCAGACAAAGTAGCTCAGTGAGTCCCTTCATCTAACCCTTTGTCTGATACAATCCAGTTTTTTTTAGCAAAAAAATTCACTCACAAATTGGTGAAAAAATACATTAAAAAACTTCACCTCTCCTTTCACAAATTTCCAATTTTTATTAAATAAAGGTTTCAGCACTTGAATTAAAAACTATTTGGTAATATAATAGAAATATTGAAAAATAACCACAGACTTCTCCTTATTTTTTGAAAGCCTAGAACAATAAAAAATTTAAGTTGGACAAAAAAGACCTAATTTGCAGATAAAAGGAGTAAAATTATAATTACAGACAGAAGGTAAAATTGGTTTTTCTCTTACAATTAGTTAGTTCTTCGCTGGAAGACCGGTATTCACATAATCAGTTCTTATATTCAAGATCGTATTAATACTATTAATTACAGTCTTGAAATGTCATAAACCAATCAAAGAGCCATATTAGTGTCTTAATATATTGCTTAAGATAATCTTATAATAAGAATGGACTATGAATACCGGCTTAAGTGTAGAAACTAATAAAGAATCATTGAGCGCTCACTAAGCTGCTTTGTCTGCTGAAAGCAGTCATTATTCAAATATACTGACAATGAGATATACTCACAAGTGGCATTCCATTCTCTATTATATACAGGGTGTTTCCAAATTAAATGGCAAAACTTCGGGAGCGTGTAGAGGAGTAAAAAACTAAGAAAAAAAGTCCTATAGACATATGCTCCTTTTTGCTTTGTTTCGCAGGAAATCACGAAAAAAGAAAAAAATATATTTAATTTATTATTTTAATTATTTTATTTATAAACTTTTTAATGAAGATTTTGTTCGAAATGTGCACCTCTTGCAGCAATACAAGCATTGCATCTGTCAAACACGGCTCTTGTAGCAGCCAGGCACT
>NW_017255975.1:933043-980649 GCF_001594055.1 Mycetomoellerius zeteki
GAGCATATGTCTATAGGACTTTTTTTCTTAGTTTTTTACTCCTCTACACGCTCCCGAAGTTTTGCCATTTAATTTGGAAACACCCTGTATAATAATAAATAATTAATATATTTAAGTTATATTTTATTTTGTGTGTTATTTCATTTTGAAAATCATCAGATCCCTGTAGTAAGATCATTTTTTACTTTTTATGAAAAAGCTTTTAATTTTCTATTTCGGATTCTATTTCAGAATGTATCAAAATCAAACGATTACGAATTTGCGATTGCAAATTTGTTCTTGTGGATAATTAGTTAAATATGACATTGGCCTGTCATTTCTAAAATGCAGTTTCTCATCTGGAAAAGCACACTCGATCAGAAGGCAGTCTGAGTGCTCGCGCAGCCACTTACTTCCGTCTCTTCGTTTGACTTTTATTTAGCTTGCTTCTCAATCACGCGGCGACTCTTTTCTCCTTATTGAAATTATCGATCGCGCACAGACGGGAACACCAACAGTAGAGCGACGTCGTCGTTAACTTCAGAAGCCACGCAATCTTCCTTCTTGGATGCATTAAGCGTTCTCCACGCTTTCTATCTTGACGGTATTACCGGTACTTAGGGAACTCGTATCGCCGATATTTCCGCGATAAAAACGCCCGCGCGCGCGCGCACACTCGATGTGAAGTATCACTTACTATACTTGTATTTAATCTGTAAAACATCGATCTCTTACATTAAGTAATCGGATGTTCAGTAACGGCGAGAAATTTAGGCGTCCATGTATTAAATATCCCTAATTATTATTATCGACAACGAAGAGAACGCAAATTTTCGCCGTGGTGTTGTTTATACGACTCGCGAATTAGCAATTTATCGCCGTGGAGTACTCTTGGTACCACGCGGAAAGAGAGAGGACGAGAGAGCCGATCGGCGACCCCTACGTTGCAAGGATAAATGCAATTTGCTCGAAGGGAGGCTAATGTAGAAGTTAGTAGACAGGCGATGCTGTAGGTCACGACATAATCCGATTTCCCGAACGTTAATACAGGCGTTCTGAATTGGTAGCTGCGTGTAGTCGCCGTTACTTCTAAACCGGCCATTTCCACGATACAGGCGCTTCTGGACTCTTAACGAGATGCCCGATATCGCCGTTGTGATTAATAACGTCGATGCAACCGCGGCCCTTGAGCGCCTGCCCATAGTCCCTTCGCACTCGCAGAGTCAAGTTAAACAGATTGGTAATTTTATTTTGCCCTGGGACAGTATACCCTCGAGGCAAATGAATAATAATTACATGCACATATTAATAGACAGATAATATGAAAAATACAAAAGTGAATATGCGTAAGTATATTAATAGCAAAGTTTATATCTAGCGATCAGCCAGCTGTAAATACGAGCACGAAATATGCATAAATCGAACGAGAGGAAAATATAAATTTTATCGTAACATATAAAGATTCCATAAAACAAAAAAGACTGTACAGTAAAAACAGACGTTACAAAATGAATTCTGAAAGATAAAATAAGGTAAATTAGAATCGAATATAGTGAAAGCAAGAAAGAACCGGTTGAATAAAACGTCAATAATCACAAATAGATGTTTGCGTTAGATCTTACTTTCGAATCTGTTCAGAGGATGCGAAAATGCATCGGGCAAACAAGAACATCAACGTGGTGCTGGAAAGGGAATTTAAAAAAAATTGACGAGCTTAACGGGGTCGCTATGCAACGGGTAACCGTTGCATCCCTTTCTTGCGACGTTCCTTTAAATCGCCCGGATCTCATATGCCATCCCATTCCCTTCTGTTGCATTCTCGTTCGTTCCGGCCACTCCGGAACACGTTTCGGTCGATCGATTTCGCGGTGGATACGCAGGCGGTCGGAACGAAGCGCAGGAGAAGCCGGAAAAGCGCGCGCGTAAAGGGCGGCGAAACAGGGGCGAGGTTGGCAATGGGGGAGCGGGAGGGGAAGGCGAGCATATAGGTCGGAAGGGGGAAAAAAAGGAACGCTGCCGCGGAAACGAGATCGCGAAATAAAAGGGTTGTGAGAATTGTGCGCGGAACAGGACAGCGAGAGAGAACCACCAAAGAGGAAGGGTGCGAGACATAGACCGAGAAAGAGAGAGAAAGGAAGAAAGAGAAGGAATGAGAAGAATGAGAGGGAGGAAGAAAAAGGGATGATGGAGACCGGAAGTGCGAGAGACAGAGAGGAGACGCGGGAGACCGCGTTCAACTACCCACCTACCTACGGGGGTGAAGAACGGCTCGTTTGCTCCGGCTTCCAACCACCCCCGCGAGCCAACCCCCGACCGCCAACCGCCTCTCTTTTTCCAGCGTTCCTTCCACTATCCTCTTTTTCCTCGTCTGTCGTGTCGCTCGTTGCATTCGTCTTCCTCGCTCCTGCATGTAAAACATACCTTTCCCATTCTCCCTTCTCTGCCGCGTGTTTCTCTTCCTCTCTCTCCCTTCCGCGACGGGAAAACAAATTCATCCGGGGGGAGGTAGTGAGTCCCTCCCAGTAGTCGTCCTCACTCGCGCGGCGCTTTGAATGTAACTAATTAGTAACTACGTTCAGCGTGACGTAATAAGCAGACGGCTTCTGCTAGCAAGCTCGCTGCCGCGTGCGGTGTGCTCGTTATCGTTTTATTTCGAACTTTTCATCCCCTTCTCGCTAGCGACCAGTTCGCTCCCCCGTTCGCCATCATTCGCCACGACGACGACGACAACGACGACGACGATGACGACGATGAGAACGACGAGACTGCACCCCGTGTCTCTTCCGCTCTTATCGCGCTCGTGCTTGCCTACTACCTTCGCTCCCTACCATCACTCTCCACTTTTTTCCAACACCCTCGCTGAGATGAAAAGAATTCGACTGCTAACCGCTCCGAGCATCCGAGAACCACAACAGCCGAACAAAACCATTCTTCCATTTATAGTGTGTAGGTTTTTACAAATGGATTTGAATTCCATGGACGGAATTGGGTAAAATAGCCACGTCTGAGAACAATAGAGAGACGAAATTCTATCTCTCAATCACTTATTTGTCAAATATATTTTTCCGTATATAAAATACATCACGCATGAGTGAGAAGATTGGAGAGCGGCTCCGAAATACGTGAAATAAATGCAATTTCCTGCGAATAGTTTCCGATATTTTCAATTCGAGTTTGCAGTGTCCCGACTCACTTTACCATTATGCAAACATTCGGTTATTACACGTGCTGCATATTTAACTTTTGCAATCCACCGACATAGTTTATTTATATTGTGTTTGCCCGACTTGAAATGGCGTTGCTTCGTTGCAAATTACGATTTGCTAGACTTTGCCTCACGAACGTCTCCGCTTCAATCCAAAATCGAACTGGCGTGACGAGAAATCGTCGGCGACTCGACGAACGTGAGCTCCGAGTGGATTCAATTTTCGCGAATTTCGAAGTTCGCCCACGAACTCGCCGGGTCGCGTAGCTTGTAACGGACATGTAACTTCGGCCGCGATTAAAACCGCGGGTTGCAACCGGCACAGCGCGAATGCACGCGAATATCTCTCGGTGATAGACGGTACGGGCGGGAGTTTCGCAAATAATATCAGTTGGTTGTTCCAACTGATCGGCCGCACCGCCGGGAATACACCGGCGTCATGAAGAGGCGATAATTAATTGCTTCTCGCGCCATCGATTATTTATATCGCGTCAAACATAACGCGAGACAAATGCGGATATATACACGATTGAAGTGGAATCCCTCGCTTCCTTTCTTCCGTAAAAGTTTAACAGAGATAGATGATTTGGCTGAGATTTTTTTACGAAGTCGATTATCACTTGTCGTGTTCAGCAGACTCAACTGTTGCGGAGCGGATCAGTGAGCTCTCGCTACTATTGGATGATCTCTAAAAGAATACACCAATAGTAGCGAGTACTCACGGATTCGCTCCACAACAGTTGAGTCTGCTGAACGCGACCACTAATATCATGTTTATTAGAGGAGAAGGTGATATCATAGCACTTCATTTACATCTTATATAAATTTAATATTTAAGTTTAAACTTAACGATTACATTGTCACAATATTGTTCAATCAATTCTAGACTCAAAGTTACGAAATATTTATTATTTAGAATATTCTTTATAAAAATGTTGCGATACTGTATAATAATTCGAAAAGAAACAAGAATAATAATATGAGGTGCCTTCCAACAAGCGACTCATTGTCAGTACAACACAGTGATCATCTCATCCTTGTTTAACATTGGTGAACAGCAAGGATGTAATGATGCACTGTATAACACCGTGTCATGTGTGTCTCTTGTTGGAAGGCACACAGTGATTTTCACAAAAATGGACTTAAAAAATTAATTTTGTTTCATAAATAGCTATTTAGTTAAAAAATTACCAAAACAATTAACAAAAAAGTAAAATATTGTAGTATGGAGAGAAATACGTATATACGTATACATGACTTCTTTCATAATGGGCTGCTCAATACCAAAAACTTAGTACTAGTTAGTAATAATATATGTAACATAAAAATTATTGATTAACAGTAGAGCTACAATTTATAATACGATTTATGGAATCATTATTTTTATGTAAAAACTTGAAAAAATAGAGGTTGTCAGCAATCAGCATGCTTGGAGAACCACATTAACAAAATGCCATGCTGCTGTTTAACTTTGTATAACTTGAGATGTATACAGCAAAATAAAATGTTAAATGACAAATTATTTAAATATATTCACTTAAATACAATATATTCATATGATACACTAAAATTTAAGAAAAATAAGGAAGTGTGTGTAATTAAATGCTAAAGTATATCTTAAAAATGTTTCGAAATACCTGAAACTAAAAATGCATTATAATAAATGCTGACTAATGGTATATTATAGCGTTATGGTGTTACAGCGAGCTACTAAGCAAATAATTCCATAAGTAATCACTAGAATTCGCCTAATAACGAAGATTAAAAGCAGCTGTAATACTATTTATTCTTCTCTCTCTTTCTTTCTCTCTCTCTCTCTCTCTCTCTCTCTGCTATATAATTTTATTAAGTATAAAGTATATATAGGGTGTCTGTAAATTAGCGCATCAGAATATCATAGCAAGATAGAGAGGACTAAACTGAGTCGAAAAGTTCTCTACCATTTTGCAATTTTCACAATAGTTAACGAGATATTAATTACTAAAAATTGCTGTGAATATTGGTCTTCAATAATTTTTTACTCAAATACTATCAACTTTACAGAAAAACTACAACAGACAAAAATTGTTAATTTTCTTCTCACAGAACTCTAAGAATTTTTTCAGAATTTTTTTATCATCTTTTTAGCATTGCATTTTCTTATTTTTACCGACATGAGAAAATACGGTATTAAAAAATTCTCACTTTATGAGAAGAAAATAAACAATTTTTGTCTCTCGCTGTTTTTCTGTAAAGTTGATAGTATTTGAGTAAAAAATTGTTAAATACCAATATTCAACGATTTTTAATAATTAATATCTCGTTACTATTGCGAAAATTGCAAAATGGTAAAGGACTTTCCGACTCACATCAGTTTAGTCCGCTCTATTTTGCTATGATATTCTGATGCGCTAATTTCCGGATACCCTGTATATATTTTAATTTATCTAATTTTCTTAAATTGTGTAAGCTCAAATTGAGAAAAATTAATTTCTTATGTGGAAAGAATGGTTTGTTTGAAGTATAATATATACAAGTTTAGCTAAATATGTACAAGTTTAAAAATAATTTTATTGGATCAGTATAATTATGTAAGACTCAAGCTGGTAGCTATAGAATGTCAAAAATTTTTGCAACAGTGCTCTTCATGCTTGTGTTTCCTACGTAATTACTTTGTTTACAAAATTATTTTCAAATTTGTATTTTGCTAAATTAGATACTTCAGCAAAATCGTATTTTTCCATGTATTTATAAACGGTTTCGATAAAGTTTAAAATCACGGACATAGGCTTGGTTTCTTCGATTCTTGAAATATAATAGATATCTCAAATCGCGGAGCAATCTAGACTCGAGTCCAAAATCCCAAAGAAATTTTTCAAACGTCATTATTTTGTTATTATCGTGGCAATCTCGAGCAATTGCTCACTCTCCCTATCGCTGTTGTAAAACGCACGATAGTTTCTTCGGGATCTTTCGTAGATTATTAGCCGGCGGCGATCATCGTTGCGGTAGCGCGATTCTGTTACTATTACCAATCGCCGCAGGAACTTAATTATCGCCAAAAGTGAGACACCTTTCTGGACGCGATCTCGATTCTGCTTGAACGCAAGTTTGCTTGTGTAACTGCATGGCCTCGCTTTCCGAGGGTTTCCCCTTTTAATCGTGTTGCACCGCATCATTACTGGTTCGAAACTTCCGCTGATAAGTCCTTTTATTCGGTCGTGGAACCACCTTCGAGAGAAAGGAGAAAGCGAGAGAAATTGAGAATAAAGAAGGAAAGAGAGAGTGAGAGGGGGGAGGGAGGGAGAGGGGGGGAGGGAGAGAGAGAGAGAGAGAGAGAGAGAGAGAGAGAGAGAGAGAGAGAGAACCGTATCGGTCACGTCGATATCGCCCGTATAAAGAGTGTCCCAGAGCGGCGTCGGCGTCGGCGTTCCGAGCTCTAATTATGCCCCGGGAAAATCGAGCGGGTGGGCCGGGAAAGCGCGGGGCGGCCAGAGTCGAGTGGAAAAGTTCTCGTCAAGCGGCCGAGAGTGCGCCGTTTTGAAAGCCGTGCACGTACTCGCGTAACTTTTAGGATTATAATTAGTTGTTTCGTATCGCCGACTGTCGTTACGACGCCGGTAAATACAGAAAATGACGCTGGCGAGATTTACTACTAGCTAGCAAATGTATTGCGAAACGCCAGGGGGTAGTCACAACTCGGCTTCGACTTTCTCCTCGCGCGCTGCGTCGTTAATACCGCCCCTCCTTACTTGCCTTTCGGCGCCAATAAGAACGCGGTTTTCGCGACCGGTACTTCTCAATTTGAAATACATAATAATTTTACTCCTCTCAGATTTATCTGAGATTGTTTAAAGAATGGCTATATTAATGCAGGAAAAACACGCTTGCAAAGAAATTAATGGCTTCTACGATATCTTACAGAATATATCGTTCCCTTATTTCAAAAGTGAGACAACGTAAAAAATTAAGTTTCCTAGAAAAGGGGAAAAACTATTTTTCAACTTGACAGAAAGTAATTGATTAATAAAATAATATTTAAAAGAATACATTCTTAACATGATTAAATGTCACTTTTGTCTTTTTTGTCATTTTCGTAACACTTAAAAAAGTGTTTTTTGCTGTGACAATTTTGACGATATTTAAAATAATTTTTTTTTTCAATCGCGATGATTTTTTATAAAATTAAGGTAGTCCATTTTTTATAATTGGTAGGGTAATGTTTACTTAATTTCATGATAACTCGAAAATCACGTTTTTTAAAGGAGGATGTTAAAAAGAGGCCGATTTTTGTTCAAAAAGGTGTAAGAGCTGATTGTTAGAATATCAAAATTTTTTACAGCATTGCTCGTCATGAGTTTCCTGTACAAATATTTTGATGGTCAAACAAAATTATTTTCAGATTTATATCTAATAGTTAAATTTTTAAATATTTCAGTAAAATTGTTTATTCCGTGAAGACTATAAAATATAATAATAAATATTGCTCCCTTATTTTTTAAAGTGAAAGGAGGATGTTAAAAGAGGCCCAAAAAGATGTAAAAGGAATAGCGTTTTTTTAAATAGAATTTGACTTCCTAAATATGATAATGTTAATAAAAAGTTCAGGATCGGTAGGGAACGCTTTGAAAAGTAAACAAGAATATTGAAATTTCTTTAAATATATCATGTTTATGCTTAATTTTTAAGATGTTCCCTATCGATCCCAAACTTTTTATTAACATTATTTATTATATTAACATTATTAACATATTTAGGAGGTCAAATTCTATAAAAAAAAAAACGCTATTTCTTTTACATCTTTTTGGGCCTCTTTTAACATCCTCCTTTCACTTTAAAAAATAAGGGAGCAATATTTATTATTATATTTTATAGTCTTCACGGAATAAACAATTTTACTGAAATATTTAAAAATTTAACTATTAGATATAAATCTGAAAATAATTTTGTTTGACCATCAAAATATTTGTACAGGAAACTCATGACGAGCAATGCTGTAAAAAATTTTGATATTCTAACAATCAGCTCTTGTCCTACATAATTATTTTAATGGTTTATTTTCAAAAAAATTATTTTCAGATGTATATCTAGCTAAATTTTTAGATATTCCAGTAAAACCGTTCTTTTCGCGCGTGCTAATATAAAATACAACTATTATGAAAAATTTGACAAGAATGTCTAAAAATTCTTAAAATGTTCCATTAACATTGTTATCATCAAAGAAGAATTAATCGCTTTTATATTTTCGACACTCCAGTAAACCTTCAGCGTGAAAAAGTCGAACAAAACTTGTATACCTACTTATTACCAGCTATCTCCTCCTTCCTTCCATGCCAGCTTGATGGTGGGCACACATAAAGGAGAAATAAAAGTTTCTACTACGTTCCTTTGAGTCAGTTCCCATTAAGGATACAGGAGGAGCCAGGAGGAGCGCGTTTCTTTGTGTTAACGAGGGTTGCGCCTTCCCTTACGATCGCGCGAATGCCGGTGAAATGAGGGAAGACGGAGGGAGACGGCACAAAGAAAGCGAAATAAAGATCGCAGAATGAAGAAAGCGTGGAAGAACGGAAACGCGCTTCGTAATTCTTGGAAGGGTTGCATTCGCGTGTTACGGAGCGGAACACGCGTGTTCTTATAAAAGGGTGTTAATATACCACCCTTTTATGTTGCAATCTATGCCTCTTTCTCGGTTTGCCTTGCATTAAAAGCAGAGCACTTGCCGTTTGCAGATCTCTCGATGAAAACGGAGACAATTCTCGTTCCGAATAAAAATCCAACAAACGGATACAAGTTCATCGTAGGATTTTTATTTTGAATGTTGTAAACATCTTTGACAGCCTGTCATTAGGACATGTAAATTAAACAAGATTTATGAACGATTAGCGCTTAAAATTGGTTGAAAATCAGGTTTGCAAACGCATATGACGAATAATCACGTTTCGATGTTTAAAAAGTAAGACAATTTGCTAAAAACTCACATTCTCGTAAAATGATATTTTTCAAAAATATTTGAAGGGGGAAACAGACATGTAATAATAATCTCAAAATTTTTAAAAAATACAATATTCTAAAAATATACTTACTTGTGTTTTCTCTTTAAAAAAAAAAGCAGGATTTATCGAATGAGGATAAATAGCTGCAATCAAGCGAGATCTCTCTTACCGAGGAAAGGGGAGCAAATTGCAGAGGAAAGAAACAGAGTTCTAAAGAAAATTATTCTGCATTGTGCCCTCTTGTGTCCTCTCGCGCGATAGTCCCGATTAAGCACGTCATTTTTCCAATTCACTTTGTGCGCGTGTCTGACGCATCGACAGAGGAAAAAAAAATGCACCTCGCCCGTCATATTATTCTTCAGGAGAGAGAGAGAGAGAGAGAGAGCGCATAGAATTTTTCCGTGATATTCTGCGGATCGAGTTATCTCGTTCCGCGGCGCTTATTGGGGCGGAAGATCGGATTCTACATTGAAATTCCTGAATCGACGGACGGGAATGCTTTTTGTAAAGGGTAACAACCGCGTCGAGCTGCGATACTCAAATCCGAGCGCCGCGGGAAAAAGCAAATCCGATCTATAACCCGCGTTTCGCCGCGTAAATCACAGCATCCTACACTTCCGGCTTACCTTGCAAAGTATCCCGTCAATTTTTCGTTGGCCGATTTCGTTAGGACGAAAACTGAATCCGTGGCGTCATCGACATTAAATTCAGAAGCTTCCGCTGTGAAAAAAGCGTTTACAAATAGAAAATACTCTGCCAAGACTCGAGTCCATTTATTTTTATTAATTTTAGCTTGCATCCAGAAACGCAGAAATCTGACAAATCGTTTCAGTTATTTAAAAGCACTACGTTTCGCATATGAATCTGTAATCGTACTGTTACCGTAAAATTTGAACGACGTAACTAGTACGGATGAATCTGCATGGATTTCATGGAAAAAAATTGGCGTTACAATTTATTAGATTAACAGAGTATAAAGATATTCTCCTGTAATGCTTTATCAAATACCTTAAATTTTTCAATGCTTTTAATGTTTTCTACTGACCAAGAATGTCAAGTCGAACGTTTCGAAATGAAGAAATTTATGTCTGCCAGCAGCCTCAAGTTTCGACGAGCTCGCCGAAGCGGAAGGGCAGATTCCACCGCGCTGAAATTCCCGATTTTGCGATGGCACGCGCCTTGCACAGAGCGACAGCCAAGTTGAGTCAAAGTCTGACGGGGTCTCGGAGTCGTCAGGGTTGTAAACGCGGGCACAAACGCGCATTCCGTCCGAGGCAGAGCGCGCGCAATATCTCGATGCGTTCTCGAATATCGCTCCTCTGCTTTACGACGCGCCCGGCTAGGCTGGTCGATCGCTTGGTCGGCCGACCGACCAATCGATCGATAGCGCAAATTGAGCGTGACGAGTTTGTGGAGACTCACCGTAACGCGCCGGATTCTGCACGCAATCGAAAACTCCAATGTGCGTGCATGCGCGTCCGCCGGTTCCGTGATTCCGCGACTCCGCCGCAAGCCCCACATTGCGAAAAATGCCCACAAAGTACCTCGTCAGTTCGACGCTTACGATGCGAAGAGATCGTTACAAAGTGCGTCTTATGTATGTCCACGCTCACGAAACGAAAAATTGCCTCAATTGAATTCTCGAAGTGAAGTACTTTTCACCAAGCGATTCGCCCTGATCTTATATTTATCGAGAGAACAATCCGAATTTTTCGTGAATTATTTCTACATAAGTGCGGATATTATAAAATTTCCCCCGTCAACATGCCTCCAGGCTCATTTTTGCAATGTGGAAAATACTCGCAAAATGCCTGTTGAGTAAGATGTTTATAGTATAAAATATTAACGCAAAGTGCCTTTTTAAAAGTACTTGGAAATGCGACTCGTATATCATTAATTCCTATATAGTCGTGTCGCGTGAGCACAGTTTACCCTCGCAAAAATGAGGTAATGAAAAAAACAGTAAAAATGACGCTTCTTATATGCCACCGTAACCGAAGACGTCGGCATCATTTATACACGTTCCTCGGCGCACAGACAGTTATTTATCGTTGGCGAATAATTTATTCTCATGAGACGTCTCACCGGAGATCCGTCGTCGTGTAATAATAACGGTGGCACCTTGCCGCATGAAAGAAGATTCTTTGACCGTCCTGCGTTCCGCACATTGCGATGTTGCGAATATAGTTATCATAAGTCACGGACATAAACGAGATCCGCATACTGAAGGCGCGCTCTTTGTTCATCGAATTCAATACGTTTTCTTTGTATGTCATATTTGTTTGTTATACGTCTCAGCTTTCATTCATGTAGCTTGTGTAATAATTTTTCATGTGATAATTTAGCTGAGAAGGTTCTATGTGAGAATGTTGATTGAAAATTACCTGTTGTAGATATAAATTGAATCCATTTCTTTTTTTAAACATATTTAGAACCTTAAAATGTCAATAATTTATTTTTAATGAAGAAATTAAGAAAGATATTCATAGATATCTTTAATTTAGTGATCGTAACATGTGAGTGAATTTTAAAAGTATTTTATTCCTTAAAGAGATAAAAGAATTTTATTTTGATAGGTTCTATATTATATATACAGATATTTTAGCAGATATTACAGTTTAGAAATATATTTAAACTGTAATTCCCCAATCCCCAAAGGATTTCCTGTCATGCAAATATCATTCAGCTTTCGGTTTTTAGTTATCTTAAAGTGAATCGATAATGAGCTCCTCTTTTAGATTCTCATATATATGCGGTATCCCGTTAAAGATTATGGAACACGTCTATATTTATCTTCGGGATTTAGACTTCATTGACCAATGAAAAATAGCGTAGATGCCGTGATCCTGTCCGCGGAAAGATTTTCTTAGCGTAAGATGATAGATCGAAGGAAGGCCGGACGTGTCGGGACGAATGAATTTCCGAGCGCCCTTAACGTCGGATAAACATTTTAATAAATCTTACTCACGCAACGTGACTCAAGCGATCTCCATGTTACGATTCCGAAATTGCCACACTTTCCATCATCGTTATATGTACACATCTACGTATCCATGTCAATCGCGATTAACTTTTTGTAATATTCAATCGCATTTTTAACGGTTTTCTTTATTTGTATATAATAAATAGTAAAATAACGAATTTCTTTATTTTTATGTAATAAAAAATAAAATCCTGACTATATGTACATGTTTTGATTATGTAGTATTTTAATTTATATGTAATTATTTTCAACTGCGAGAATTAAATAATTGGATTAAATGGTCATGAGTAAGCGAGATTGTAATCTCAAATAGATTGCATGCAATCAAAATAGATTACATGTGTGCAATATTATATCAACTACAAAAATTGATTGTGTGTATTTGAAACCGGTCAAATGCTTTGACATTTTTAGCATCTAGGGGTACTTTCGTCTAGAAAAACGATCCGTTCCACTTGAAGGTTTCGCTCGCTGTCGTGTTAGTCTCATCCTTAATAAAGCTAATTGCGAGTACTCCACTCAGACTCTCTTCTCGCTTCCTCGGTTGCACCCTTCGGCTGTCTTCTCCCGTTTCAACTCGCGACTCTCGTTTCGTAATCATCTATTAAACCGACACCCTTTCCAATTTATAAGGTCGACGTCCGGAAGAACGAGTAGATATTGCCGAGACAGACAGAAATTTGTTAGAGGAACAGTTGAGATGCAATGTTCGGCTTAATTGCTAGTACGCATAATTAATTACTGAAAAAAGATAGTAATAATGAAAATTTTTAGTAATTATATAGAATAGTGCCTCTGCCGAATTTCAATATTTTTCAGCTGCAATGTTGATAACAATCTTTATTATGACTTAGATAATGATAATAAACCGGGGGATGTCGAAAAATGTATAATTTACCTATTTTTTTAATCACTTCCAACATAGCCTCTATAGTGATTTATTACGTTCGACTTTCCACGCGAAGCGACTTTCATCCCACTTCTCTCCCTGCCAAGGGGCGTACAACTTTCTACGCGAAGCGACTTCCATCCCTAGACAGGAAGAGAAGTAGGATGGACCCCGTTTCTCGTGGAAAATCGTGCGCCCCTAAGCAGTGGGGGAGGTGGAGTAGAAGTTGCTTCGCATGGAAATCGTAACGTTACACGCTTCGCGTTGTAAAATGTATGCATGGCGGCACTGCCTCCAAAAATATAACCCAACCCAACCGATATTTTAGTATTGGGTGACCTCGCTTTGCGTTGTAAAGTGTACGCATGGGGAGGAAGATTATATAGTATGTTTTTCAACCTCCCCCAGTTTATTATCACTGACGATGAGTCATAACAAATGTTGTTATCAACATTGCAGCTGAAAAATGTCGAAATTCGGGAAAGGCTCTATTCTATATAATTACTAAATTTTTTTCACAAATAATGATATTTCAAAATATTTCCCCATTCGCATTTTAATTGGATACAAAATATTGATACTTGTTCTTATTGATAATTTGTTCCTAACGCTTCCATCTATGTGTTTTAATCTGACATTTGTAGCAACGCTGACATTTACTCAATAGCGCACTGAGAGAATATTCGACATTTATAACTACAATTGCACAGTAAAATATATAATTAGCAATTCCATTTTTGCTATTCAAATAATCTTGTTTGATATTTGTTTGACTATAATTGCACGGTAAAATTATTACACGATTAGGAGCTCTATTTTTATTATTATTATTGCTACAATGTTAGTAATGATAATAATTATATTTATAGTTCTATAAAAAAAATATATATATATATATTTAAAACCGAAAATAACTATAAATTATAATTGAATTACGATAATTATTTTTTTCTCTCAATTCAAGAATGTTTTATGATCATCTCTTAACGTCGTGATCTCTCGTTGCTAGGATGCCTGTGACGTGTCGTACAGAAAATCGTTAATTGCGCGTAGAAAACGGCGCGCGGGATCGATTATCCGCGTCCGCGGAAACTGCCTTTTTCATGAGAAAGCTGCTCTCCCAAGGCGAGTTTCCCGAGGAGCAGTGCAGCGTCATCGATCATGCGGTTCTTTGGAGTGCAACGAAAGAAGCGCCTGCCGCATCATTTCGCAAAGAAACCCTGCGAGGAAGTTCTGGCGATTAACGGGCTCTCCTCTCCTCCAATATCCAAGAAATCGCACACGCATAAATTGCAATTTTTATGCTAACGTGACATGTTAAGCGTAAATATTCGGCATTAAAGAAATATATAAAATTGCAACACAACAAAATAAGAGAATTATTGCTCTAAACGTGCAAATATACACAGTAAGAAAATATTTTGTACTTGTGTTAAAATCGACCTTGTTAAAATCTTTTTGTTTAATTTTTAACATAATGTGATTGAATTATTTAAATAGTTTTTTAAAAATATATTTAACTTTCCTTAGTGTTAAAATAACAATTTGAACAAGTGATCGAATAGCATAATAGTAATATGATTTTGAAACGTAAACTCTAAGATAAATCAAACAGAAATATACGTGTCAACATACCCTGAGAGAAATGTTTGGTACATATAATCATTTATATTCATCTATCTCAGAAAATATATTAAAAAAATTTATATAAATTTATATAAAAATTTATATATTAAAAAGAAAAAAAGAAAAGGTTTAAATATACAAAGTGATACCGATTTATTAAACCTGCTATATAATGACATTGTTTGTGTATAAATATTGTTTCCATACTTTATATAGCGTTTTCCATTGAAAAAACTGGTAGTATCAGCACTGTGCTAGATTTCGATGAAAACTGCACTAGTGCAGTAATAGTGTAGGTTTAATGTGATTCAGTGGAACATATCATAAGACATCCATTATTAACATTTTATAACATCTAAAAATATATATAACTATGTTCAAACTTAAATTCATATCTTATTTTATAATATGCTGATTCATTTATTTATTTAAAACATTTTTTTTAATTAATTTTTTACATTTTAAGAGTTTTAAACGTCAAAATGTTATTGCGTAGCTATTATTAGAAATATCAATACTAACACAATGTCATTGTTATGACATTAATTAGAATAATGTAATATCATATATCATACCTTAGCACGAACACAATCTCAATTTCAACTTGCGCTGGTCTCCACTGATTTCAAAGACGGTGGAGAAAAAGTTGAACTCAGTGCAAGTTTTTTGCACCAGTTTTATCAATGAAACATTAAACACTAAAAATATGTGAACTGGTTTTCACAGTGGAATAAGTTGGATAAAGTTGCATTCAGTATACACTAGAGTGTTGCATTAGTTCTTCCAGTGGAAAACGCTAATAGTGTATCTTTTTATAAATAATTCTTTTATCTTGACCCCTTGTTATTTTAAACCTCAATGTGTACAGATCGTCTTGTATCAATTTGTAGAACATTGTTAATCTGTTCTCAGGTAAGTCTTAAAATATTATAATATTTAATTAATTTTCCTATTAACAATTTAATACTGAACCAATGTTTTTTATTCAATTTTATTATAGCGATTTCCTTATTAGTTTGAGTATCCAACGAGATGCGACAGACGAAAATAATAATCTTTACAGTTTAACGATGTCTTTTTCACTTCTGACAACTTCTATTGTATTGGATGCCGCTTATTATATGTATAATCTAGAATTTCGTTATTTCTACACTTGAAGAGGACACAATAGTGATGTCGAAACGTCAATTCATATTATATTAATTTATGATTTATAATGTATGATTTTCACAAAAAACATTTTGTGTTGGCTCACATTGGCAATTTTTCCTTAATATCATTTATTTTATTGATATGTGACTAACAAAAATTTTCTTGCTTTTTAATTAAAAAATTGTGTTGTTCTAAAAAAATTTGATTAGATTAACAAAACTTTGATTGGAATAACATATTTTTTAAATTAAATAGTAAAAATTTTTTTATAGTCACATATCAACAAAATAAATGGTTACACGTATCAAAACATTTTTCTTTATGTTATTATAAATGTTAATTTTACTGAAGAAATCTGCTTCCACAATTTGATTTCAAATTGTGTTATATTTTTTTCTAATTTTTACATAATATTTATGTTACTTTCTAATATATTCATTTTAAGGAGGTTCTCCAGTCATAAAGCACATATATTAACATTTACGCTTTAAACAAATACATACATGTGAAAGTTGTGTTTATAACATTCTGTTTTCATTGAGCAACACATTTTTATAGATTGTTTATTTTATTTGTTATTAGTTTTATTATTATAAACAAAAAAATATAATTAAATATAAATTTTATTAAAATTTAATAAAATACTAAATAAGATCTTAATAACGGTTCGGTTTTATTAAAACCTTATAAAGATTTAATTTGGACCACATAAGGATCCATATTAAGTTATATAAGATTCTTTATTAAATGTTTATATGGAATTCTTAAAATCTACCCATATTTGATCTTAATAAGAAGCTTATAAATTCTTTATACATTTTGTACGTCTTTTAGTTTTGTCGAAAAGATAACTTAAAAAAGACATCTTTCTATGGTTGTCGTTTCAGAAAAGTAAAAAGTCGACTAAAAGATATCTTTCGTATTACCGGAAAGACAACATAAAGAACATACCTTTCCATTACTTTATTTATACCTTTCATCAATTACCCGTGAGTAGTAGTATACGAGATCGCCACCAGACGGACGCGATGGAGTTCAATTTTTCGTGTTTGAAAACCATACAAGATAGAATAAAAGGTGTGTGCAGCAAGTAAGAAATTTTATGGTGTTCTGATGAGCACTAATAAAATAATTTTTTGAAAACGAGTTCGCAAAAGGGATTATGATGAAAGATAGTGGCTCTTGCACATAGGACATGGCATATTACGGCAAATATTGCAGAAATGGGATATATGTACAGGGTGGGGCATTTTAATCGCCCCAGGCAAATATCTCAGAAACTAAAAGAGATACAAGAAAAAGTTTTGTATGAAAGTTGTAGGTTTTCTTAGGGGAAAAAAGGTGGACATAACGGGTTTTGAATAGGAGACACTACCAAGGTCGGGTCAGGGTCAACATGAATTTTTTAAATGGAAACCCTAATTTTTTATTGCATATTCTTGTAGCACACCTCGAGAGCTTTCCAAAACGCTGTAATAAAATATTTTTTCATGAAGTACTTTTCGAGTTATAAGTCTTGAATGTTATAGTTTCGCCGGCAATAACATTACCCAAGGTGTCCGATCGATGGCTAAAACCTTTTGAATGTTGTTCAGAATCACGACTTGGATGACATTTGTCAAGATTAAGGTCATTCATATTATGTCAAATGACTGGAAAACCTCCTTAAATTAATATGTTAAATTAATACATTAATTTGTCACGTAAAATATATATTAAATTTAACACATTTTCTATATACGAAATTAATTTAATTACTCTTGATGTAAATTTCTTTCGATTTATGCATAATTATATATAAAAGTGTACAAGTTGAGCGAATGAAGTAGATTATCTCGTAAGATTCTCTACCAAGTTTAGGATCAAGTGTTTTGACACTCTCGTTGTTCGCGCAATCGTGATGTCTGATTTTAGCTGGTATAGTGCAGCGTTAACGTTTCTCACCACAGCTAATTATCATCGGCTAGATCTTTCCCGCTGCGACGTAATGATCTTTCCATAGTTCGCTTAAAGTAAATCTACATCTAATCAGATGTGTGGAAGTATAGAATTATAAGTCAAGTGAGTATAGAATTTAAGAACCCACAACACACTGCATTAAATGCTACGTAATAACACTGCTGGGCGTTAGATCGCAATGCCCGGCAGGTCATTTCGTTTTACTGTACTGTAGTGGAGAGAGAGACAGAGATTGTTCTCTATTTGCGCAAGAAATGCTTTCCCGTAGATTGCCGTGCAAATCGACGTTCGCGTACAAGAGCCGTCCATATTTTACATGAGAAAATTACTTCTGTTTCATGCTAATTTAATTTTCGCGTTGATTTTTGGGAGTGTACTCATGCATAAATTGCGAGCGAGCGATATAAATATACGGTGTATCTTAATATTTTCATTATCTCGACAAGAAAATATATGTTCCTCAATATTAAACCACATAAAATACAATTTTAAAATTTATCGGGTGTTAATTAAACGCAACTCGAATGAATGTCATGTTCAATACAAATCGGATTTTTAATTCGTCTCCGATGAGAAAGAACAGACATATTCCTTCGAAAGGGGATACAAGTGGAGGACGGAGAGAGAGTTTTGCGATAATTAAAACTATGGAAGTAATTGGACGCTCTCAATAGAGCGAAAGTATTCTTTAAAATAGACGCCTCGTTACGTTACGACCCGCCGCAATGTTGTATGCGAAATATAGCCGCGAGGACTATCATTTCCATTAATAACCGTGGTCGTCTTCACTCGTCCTTCACGGATGCGGCTTGTAATCAACCTAACCATCATTAGCGCCGAGTAATGAGTACCTTTCCCATCGCGCTTCCTACCCGAGATTTTCTGACAAATTTTTATTATTATTGTTGTTACTACGTTACGCGTGGCGGGGTCAAGTGGAGATACAAACGTATCGCGGTCACTTTATCCAAACGAATATATACCGTGGAGAAATATTTATGATATCGCACACCGCCGACTAATTACTGCAACCGGATTTCAGTTTTTTTAAGTTGCTTATACTTCACTCATTACGTAACGAGTTACTTTTTCAATGAATAACGAGTAGCGGTAACAAATTACTTTAATAAAATAAAAGTGATTTTTCCAACCATGGTATTAATTATTATTACGATAAAAATAGTGACGTCAATTATTTTTTATAAAATAATTGACGTAAATTATATATATATGTAAATTATATATTTTATAAAAGGCATTAGTACACCCAATAGAAACAAAATTTTCGACTGGTTGAAAAGTGGTTGAAATGCTTATTAATATCAATCATAGACTAATGGTCGCTTTTTCGACCTGTTATTTTTCTGTATCTCTCAAATGTATTATTGTTGTTGATTTACGATATTTCCTTTTAATTAATTTTATATAAAAAACGCCATATCGCTATGCTATACAAGGAAATATTAACAATAACGGACAACGTTTCATAATGTTCATGCAAATGTGGAGATAAACTGTCATAGATATCCTTATTGCGTCTCAGATATCATGGTGGATGCATATGCAGCGCTATTATGAACTCCACACATTACATAATGTTCGTCTTATGACATAAAATCACATTATTCGCTCGGATATAAAAATGTTTTTACTTCTCTAACGCGCATAAAAACGAAAACATTTGATAACGCTAAGTTCATTATATTAAGGATGTTCTCCGAAAAATCCATTTTCTTTAGATTTTTCTGAAACTTACAGAAAAAGCTTGTTTTAGTATCCTGAACATGTGCTTTAAAACTCAATACCCGGAATAGGATCATTTTCGCGCTTCTGCATATAAGGGGCGGAGCGAAAGAGTGGTACTCAACTTATATTTTCTGTGTATGGAGGCAACTGCGTGGACGCGAGTAAACTTTAGATTGAGCACAAGCGCAAAAATAATCCCGCTCCGGGTATTGAGTTTTAAAGCACATGTTCAGGACACTAAAACAAGCTTTTTCTGTAAGTTTCAGAAAAATCTAAAGAAAATGGATTTTTCGGAGAATGTCCTTAACATATACTATACAAAAACGTTTATCCATTATTATTCCGTCATTGTGGTTTCCCAAGTGATTATACGACCGTCACGTCGTTTCTCTACGTACGACGGCATCTTTGCGACACATCCTGCTTTTCGTATTTGCCAACACGGTCGCGATTCGTATGTGCGAGTAAGCAAAAGGCAAAGGGTCAACCCGCATTGCTTTTACTTGTATCGTTTCGTTCACGCCCTGCAACCTTCCGTTTTTTCTCTCTTTCTTGCCTCTAAAACGACCGTGAGTGCATTTCCTCGTAGCTGCTTCCTCATTTAGTCTCTGAAAGAGGTTGCAAGATATCCTGTTTCAGGACGGAAATCACGCGCGCCTCGGGAATTCGCTCGTTTACGGTATTCAACAATCTTTCTGTCGTATCCGTGACAAGATCGTACTAGGAGATAGCGATTGGTTGCATTTTCAAACAGAATAAAAGCCTCTTTGTAATGTTCGAGAAAAACAACGTGCAGCGAAGCGAGACCGGATTTAGCTTTTCTGCCGCATTACTTCGGAAACGGACTTGTTAAAAAAAAAGTTAAATAAATTGTACTCTCTCGGATAACGTCTTTCAGTCGAAGAAAAATATTTTTCCACCAGAGTAGGCAATATCTTTTTACTCGTGTCTCGTGAGTTTACGGCGTAAATGAAAAGTTAGGAAGTTAGTGTGCATCGAAACTTTTTTGAAGCGTGTAATTTAAGTTAACGACGGAGTTTAATGGGTGTCACGCTTTTAAAAATTGCATACATTAACTTGTGTCTATATATATATATATATATATAATACATATTTAATAAAGATGCATTTCAATAAACAATAAGCAATGAATAGCCCGCTATAAAAAGTGATATTATATAAATAAAGAAGATAAGTTCTATATATGTGGAATAAATTTCGCATCTCTCTCTCTTTCTCTCTCTCTCTAATTTTTGTTTAATCTTATTTCATTATTTCTGCTTGTTATATATTACCTCTATATTATTTTATTATTTTTGTTTAATTTTCTTTTTATATTTTCGTATTCTGTACATATCTCTATATCTGAGTTCTCTATTGGTACTCATCAACTTTTGCTTGTTATAATTATAATTGTAATGTTTATTTTAGACTTAAGGTGATGTCATCCCAAATCACTCAATAAATAGCGATTATCATTTATCTATCTATTTATCTTCTTTTAGATTCTATCTATTTATCTATCCTTCGAAATTTAAAAAAATGAGTTTATGAGCATTCTACGCATGAATCTAGTCCATAAATTCTAAAAAGTATCTTCAAAGAGATTTTGCTTCAAAATGTTCGCGCCCAACGAGATCTGACAGTTTGACAGATGGGCGTAACGCGCTTCTACTTTCACTCTCGTTGCCTCTACCCGGTCAATGATAAGGAAGAACGAGTGAAGAATCGAAGAGCATCTGGACGTGACGACTGCGGGACGCGCAGTGTCGTCGGTCTCAGATAGCCTTGACACGGTGCACTCGAGGTGGGCAACGAGAAAGAGACGACGATGAAAGAACGAGGCGGGGGCCAATCCCCCCAGTTGCATCCACCGTCACCACCGGTACAACTGCCATTGCACTCTTATAGCGATCTTGCGCAATCACCACGCGAGTGTTAACGATTACGAGTTACTCACGACACAAGAGTTACGGAGACTTTCTCCCCGATATTGCCCTGGTCCTATTACCCTGCTCGTCAAACTGCTTTAGCTCGCTTTCGACGCCACGCATCCTGTCTCACACAGCAGAAATATTCCGAATATCCTGCAGACATTGCAATATTTTTAGTCTGTCTTTATAATATAATTATCAGCCACTAATTTCTTCGAATAAGCGTTTACGCATGAGTTTCGTCGAGACACGCGGTCCATTTTATCGGGATTTCTATGTAACAAAGCGACGTGAATACCATTGACGAAATGAATGAGTCATAAATAATTGACGATTATGAAATATTAAATACCAGTTTTCAAACAGTTCTCCATTTTATACGGCAATCATAATGCTTTGCGGTAGTTTGCGTACTTAATTTATAATTATTTTTGAGACGGTTCTTTATTGTACACATAATATTAAACGCATGCGTAAACCAATATAATTTCATATGCATTATTATACACATATATTAAGTATAAGTGAGTTGTAATTAAATGTAAGTGAATATAAAAGTGAAAGTAAAGATATTATTATGCAGAGTAAGCGTATAAGATATCACAAAAATAATTTCCTTTGAGGTAAACGTCTCAATGATCGGATATTTACATACATATATTTAGGTATGTCCGGACACTTACATAAGATTTATTATTATTAATCTCTCTCTCTCTCTCTCTCTCTCTTTTCCCCCCATTCCCCTCTTTCTCTCTCTCAAATGTCTTTCTTATTATAATATTGAATAATTTGATTGTATTTAATGATTATTTAAAAAAGCATTTGAGATTAATAATAATATAAACATATACAAAGTTTTGTGTAAATGTCAGACATGATTGTGTAAATCTAGACATAGTATATGTCCAGTCACTGGAACATTTACCTTATCTTCTTTTATTTATAAACTCTTGAAGCTTCATATCTTTCAGCAAAAATTCAATTAGTCATTTTCCTTCACTTCCTAACTTTTAACTTTAGATATCGTTATAATTAAATTATAAGTTAAGATTTCGTTAAAGTTAAATGCACTCGAAACTGAATAAAGAATGAAGCTTCTACCCCTCTTCTTCTTTTTTTGTCCTTTTGAAATTTGATTTACAAAAACTTTCAAACTTTCAGGCGCCTCAAATCTAAATCTACTAATTAAAGTTTTTCGGCAGTAATGCGGCATGCTGGAAATGTTAAGAATGGAAGTCGAAAGAAGCAAGAACGACTGCTCCGTTTGGGTCGATCGGTGGGCTGGACCGGACAATTTGCGGTTTAGCATACAATAGATTTGCTTGCAATTGACTCGCGTTCAAATCAACGGACATTTGTGACGCGGCCGTCGGTAATTAGGAGTTAAAGCGGATGGGACCGTCATGCCGCGAGCGGGACGTACGCACTTGGCCGCGTCGCTTTCCACATGGCACCCTCGCGATGACATCCCTTGCGCGTTGCGTTGAGAGCAACACAAGCGTGGGAACCAGTGGGAACACGAGAAACCACTTCGTCTCGCCGAGATAGAATTAATTAGAGGAGTGTAAACGTAAAATGGGCGACGATGCCGCACGATCGATACTTGCATTCCGCGTATGCAACTAATATTTCATTTCTCGAATAAATCAGTACAGCGCGCTCGACGAACATCAAATATAAATCATCTTCACAAGAACATAAATTTGTTTTCAAAGTAAATATAACATTTCCGATGGAAAATATTTAAAAGTAGTTTTCGCAATTAAATTACTTACAGATTTTAAAGTACTTATAAAGAGGCTTATAAGCACACATTAATATTAATTGCTCCTCAATTTAATTCGTGATATTACTACCCTACTTCTGATTACGTTTCAAGACTGAAAATTTCGGCACGCAATTTACAAGATTGGAATTATGGTACATAAATTCATATGGAATTGTTTTTAGCATTAAGATCTAACTTGATCGCTTAGCCTTTATTTCTTAATTATTTGTGTTATTTACATTGCGGTCTTTAAAATGATACTTTAATAATTAAAAATATTTTCGAGTAATGTTCGTGCATCATTGCTCGGTAAGACTAGACTTTATAACAGAGTCTGCCAATGAGTAATTTGTCAAAATCCTATGAGAAAGAATGGTATATATTGTCTCACTCTATAATTAGATTTCCCCTAATTAAGGTTTCCGAGTGAGATAGTACAAGTTAAAGTGGAATAATACATATACAAGGAGAGATGTATGTATACACATACATAAATATATAAATATATATATATATATATATATCTTTCTCTTTCATAGGATTTTGACAAAATCGTTTATAGTCAGACTGTGTTAAGCTTACGGCAAATGATGCTTTTTTCCTGCAAGATAGCTCGCGTGCTGCTGTGTTGACGATCTTGCTGGCTGCTGAAAATTGTGTGACCTGATGGCTATGCTGCTGTCTGCATTTTCGTGATATGTCAGGTCTATTTTTCCTTTATGATTTTGTGCTAGCTCATTATTGTGAGAACCAAGTAGGACGCAATTTAAGTCATATCATAAAAATATTCTCTTTGCAATAGTTAAAAACAATGCAATTATGCTTTTACAACGATGTATGTACTACAGTAACAACGATCTACTCCATATTTGCTTATTCAGATACTTCCGTCAAGTATCTTCTGTCAAATAAATTTCAGCTGCTCAGCCTGCATGAAAACTCGTACCGTCTCGAGCCAAACTAGCGACATAGCCAACAGCACTGCCAGTATCGCTGCCATATAGCAGCAAGCAAATTTAGCTAGTAATCCTGTAGAAAAAAAACATTATGTGCTGCAGGGTTTCTAGATAAAACCGAATATTGCAGACGTGACAAATTACGTTGATTTCACCTGCAAACGATGTCGGTTACGAATTCGTATGAGGGAAGTTTTACACTTTGTAATATTACGTGTCGAGGACGAATGCCTTTTTTTAGATTATGTTCAATTTTTTATCACTGATATATTCTGTAAAAAGACAAAGTTTTGTAAAACGACAAAAAAAATACCACAGTGTCGATTTTGGTAAGTATAAATTTTATTCTTTCTTTTCTCATGCTGATTTCCATTTGGAGTCCTAATCTTATGAATTTTGAAATCTAAGTAAACAATCAAAAGAGACTTTACAACGAATGAATCCATTTAAAAAATTGATGATATATTGAAATGAAAGAGAAGCGAAAACAGTTAATGAAAAGTGTAAAAATACAAAATATATACATATATAAGACTGTTAAACCATTGCGGACGTAAATCAGCGCACAGTTTGGTAATGGATTAGTTGATATCAATAAACATAATTAAATCCTTTTTCTTTCAGTAACACGCTTTGAAACGTTTCCGATGTAATTTACTGTGAAAACCACAATTTATGCTCCGTTTTCAATAGCGGCTTTCATAAAAACAAATAACGCGAACACGTCACTGCTAATTTTATATTATTATTTAGCCACCGTATAAAACAGTGAATTACTCTATGTCCCAGAAATAAAAGCCATTGAATCGACGACACGCAGTTATCAGAGTTGGTGGACCGTTATATGCAATTGTGCAGTTAAACTTTCATTTATCGCGTCAAATTATCTCCTTTTAACCCTAATAACTGCGTCATCAATTTTCACAAAATAAAAAAGCAGGAAATTGTCGAAAGATAAAAAGCTGTAATGCCACATCAAGGGAATTATACATGTAAAAATTGATATGTATAGAAACTTTATTTTTACCGATTTATGTCATTGCTCCACGATTCATACCGATTCGTATCGGCATATTGTAGTCAAAAGATAAATAGAAATATGATGGATATGGAAAATGTTGATTTTTTAGCGGGTCGAAACAGTTTCGAAACCACACGAGTTCAATTACATTGTTCGCATTTTTCAGCCGCGCGAGTAACGGCAAATAATACTAAGGAACACCATTTTGCAACACGTGTGTGAATAGTCATTTCCGATGTATTTTTACGTTCTGAATACGAATCCGTAACAAAATTCGATAACACATCACATAATTTTGAAAAAAATGGCATCAAAGAAACTAAAAACGATGATTTTAAGGATTTTCAAAACATTATAGCATCGGCAGTAAGTTTTTTTACTTAATTTTATTAATGCCACATGAAAGTATTAATCTTTAGCTTTGAAATGCATTTTCGTTCATTTCGATATGATTTTTTGATTTCCGAGATACAGCAATTTGAAAATAGCTTCTTTTTTTATATAACGCAATATCCCACATTCAACTTTTTCTTTCATTACGAATATAAATAGTAATTTGCAATGTATTCTTACTTGTTAAATACGAATCCGTTTTTGTATAAAATTTTTGTCATATTTTGGCAAAAGTTGGACATCATTTCACAATTTTGAAAAAAATGGCAGCGAAGGCTAAAAAAGTGACCCTCTTTGACGTCATAGCCAACTTTTGTCAACGTATTTATATTTAGCAAACAAAAATATATTGGATGTGACTGTTCACACTCATGTAACAAAGAAAAAGATAAAATTTTGTTCTACAGTATAATCGGCGAATAGACGGCTACGGAATACTTAGAAAGTCGTGGAAAATATTCCGTGAGGCAAATCGAGAGAGATCTCCAGAAAGTAAACACAAATCTATTCTTCAACCTACCCGAGAGCGAGGAATCGCCTGGAGCTGCGTGACCGACAAGGCAGATGATGTAGCGTTTCTTCCCAGCGTGGAATGATCGATCGATAGCGATAAGTTTTGCACAGCAGAATCAAATTCGTAGTGACGTTCGACATGGTGAAAACTGGAAGAAAATACGTCTGTGATATGTATGTTTAATATTTCAATCATGATCAGGAATTCATCACTTTTGTATTTAAATCATCGCGTAACAGATACTAAAAATTTTTAATATGTTTTTATGTCGCATACTTCAATATACTTTTTCATACTACAATATATAAAGCTATTAAAATGTATAATTAATTTTAATTAAAAATTGAACTTTATTTAATTGACAATAAGAATCTTATTGGACCGTATATTTGAAAACTCAACAAATAGGAAATAGAAAATAATGCATGTACATACATGCGTGTCAAAAGTCCCGGAATGGCTAATTATCTCAGAAAATATTGGTTTACTTACAAAAATGCTTCAAACAAAAGTTGCAGAGTTTAAAAAGATCTATTTACTGATCTTATCAGTTTGATCTTGGGTGGGCGTTTCCAATATCGGGTCAAGGTCATCGATTTTTTTAAATGGAACATTCTATTTTTGATTCCAGAATTTAATAGCTGATGTTCAAAGCTTTCCAAAACGCTATAATAAAAATTTTTTCATTAAATGCTTTTTGAGTTATGATGCTTGAAAGGTACAATACCGCCGGCATTAGCATTACCCAAGGTGTACCACGTGGAGGTTACCTGGTCGAATTTACACCTCTTTTGTGTGTGTGCCGCGCGCGTACACACATACACACACAATTCCTATTTGTTAAGTTATTTAATTGACTCTTAATGTTTACAATCAAGAAAAAACGCATGATACACCTATATCTTATACATATATTAAAATTAATGTTTCTGAATATAAAAGTTATATCGAAACTTCAAAGTTATTTTTCTTAAGACTTTTTCCATTGCTAAATATCAAAGGAGCAGTGGTAACCAAATTCTATGAATTAAATAATATTTTGTTATTTTTAACTTCAAAAATATACATCAATAATCCATTTCTGTGACTAAATTGCTTTAACTTCAAAATAAACAGTGTCCATATTAACGTATACTGCACTTACAATTAGTAAATAATAAACTAAATTTAATACAACCAATAGAGAATAAAAGCCCATAAACGGTCAAAGCTGGATTTTTAATTTTTTAAATAATTCCATGTGAATTTGTACATTAACGTTATGAGCCTTATTTTTTATTGATTATTTTCACATGTGCGGTTCAATAAGATTCTTAGTGTAAATTTAATACATTTCTTGAGCTTTGTTTTAGTTAAAAATGACATATTGAATAGGAACAGTAGATCTATAGAAATGATTAAAAATAATTCAAATTGAATACAATTTGATATTATGAATTTAACATTATGAGTTAAACTTCGCGTAATTTATTAAAATCTTATTTTAAGCTTATGATATGTCGTAATCATACGTGATACATGCGATCATCGAGCAATTTACTCAAGTGTTAAAGTTCTAAAGCGTTCACTTCCAATAATTCAGGATTTCGAAGAAGCTGTGGCTTTGGGTCAGGAATTCGTACAAGACGAGAACGAGCAGCAAAAAAAACAGGCAGATCGAATTTTCAAACACCGATAAACGATCGCACGGGCAAAGAAGTCCAAGATCGCACCATCGATCCAAGCATGCCGGGAATGCCGGTGGAAAAGCTCGGTGGAAATTCAGCGTCGGGTAACCAAAAGGGAGAAGGGAGAGAGAGAGAGAGAGAGAGAGAAAAAAGGAGAAATGTTTGAATTCCCGCGCGACAGAATTCTCACGTGATTCCTCGAGTGAAATTCGATGACGGCGTGACCGCGTCAACGTCATCGTGTCGACCACCAGGGCTTGGATTGCTAGTTGCTACATCCGCGATTGGCAGCTGTCCACCGTTGCACCGATGCAAGACCGATGGCGATGTTTCGATCTACCGATGGATCGTCGTTGAATCGAGCATTACACGCGTCCTTCTCCGATCAATCGGCGCGTTTATCAATCGTGATTGTACGTGCGAGATTATCGATCCATGCGCTGCATCAGTTATAATGCGTCATAATGCATGCGCCTCTACCACGCGAGAAGGATATCTCACAAGGGGGACGTTGACACGTTTGATAAAACAAGCTTTATATCTAATAAAACAGCAGCTCCGGATATTCGTTTAGGTTTATTTAATACGTCGTCCATTAAGCGTTCATCAACGTTCATTACCTGCGGCGGTTTTTCTCCAGGTTTTTCTCAAAGACCAATGTCACACATGTTGTGCCAGTAACGTTGATAAAAATTACGTCGCAAGTACTTATAGTTGATTGCAATCAAATTTTGTCGTGAAGAATTCAAGGAATGTTTGTTCGTGTGAGAATATGTGGAAATGTACGAGATCGACGTGAAGATACAAGTAATTACAGAAAAGCGAGATAGAGATCGCAATTATAGGATGTAACTATCTAGAAAAAGGGATGAGAGGCGAAAGGAGAAGATGGCGCGGGATCGCCGATGGGAAGTAGAAAAGATGGATAAAACGGAGAGACGTGGAAAATCAATTCCTGTAGCACCTGGATGGTCGTCTGTCACTGGATAATTCTTGCGAATACCCTCGATGCTTACACCTCGTTTGACACGAGAGGCCCTTCGTCGGGGGCGTCGAATCGTCAAAGTCGACGGAGCGAGAGGAGGCCCTCGAGCCCATCGTTCGAGTTTTTTCGAAGAGCCGAGTACGCGACGATAGCGTGCGAAGACGCGTCACTATTTCAAAGGAGAAAAATTTTCGCGAAGAAGTGGCTACTTCATAACGTCTCCGCGTCTGCAAAATTTTGCTCCCGTGTATGGATAAGTGTAATTTCGTCTTGATCGTTAATCGAAATAAGAGCTTGAAGGCACACAAAATCGAAAGTCTCGATGACTTCGAGATTTACTCTCCCTCCTGCTACATCATAACTATTACACTAATCGACAAAATGTCATTTTTCTTATGTTAAATTGATCTGATAGGATTTTGTTTTATTATTTTTTGTGCTGATTTCAAATTTGTTTATCTTTATAATGAAAGTAGAGTTTTTGAATAATAATATGCATTTAAAAATTTTTCTATTTATCTCTTCGACTTACAATTAGATTAGACGTAAATAAATAATTCATAGAAAAGAATTATTGAGTTTAACATCATTTTTGTTTATTAAAAAAGTTTAAAACAAAGATAAATTATTTTAATTAAAAAAAAACCCCATACAACAAGCTGTTATTAGCAAAATATATCTTATAAGAAAAATATATCTTATTAATGAAAATATATCTTATAGGAAAAATATTAGGATGTTACAAAAAATTGGAAAACTCTCTCTCTCTCTCTCTCTCGTGGGATGAAATTTAATTTAATTTTTAAAATCAGCATAAGAAAATACATACGAATTAATTAAAATAACCATTTAACAAAATTGTCGATCAGTATTATTATAGAATATAGAAAGTTCGATATTCGATAAAAAATTCCCGATATTCCATTTAATTAAAATTTTATTACTATTACATAAAATTTACTGTTGATATATACACGGAAGAAACGGGTTTGTCAAAACGTTTAAAAATTTAGCTACATACAACATTGAAAATAATTTTGTTATTAAAATAATTAAGTATGCAGGACACTCAAGCTAGTTACTAGAATCAAAATTTTTTGCTGCATAGCACATCATGCTTGCGTTACCTACATAATTATTTTGACGGACCAACAAAATTATTTTTATTTCTGTACTTAGCTAAATTTTTACATATTTCAGCAAAATCGTTCTTTCCGCATATCATTAATATTTAATCAATTTAATAAAATCAACAGGGTTACAAGCCTAATACATAAATTTAACAGCGAATGGAAGTAATTCGTTACTTGTAACGAAGTTACATTTTTTGATAACTTTACTGGTAACTGCGTTACATTTTTTGGTAACTGTAACGTAGTTACATTTTTTTAGTAACGGTAACGAGTTTTAAAATTATTTTAATTGTTACTTTACATATGATTGGACACGGTTCGATTGGACAAGCCAACCCCCCCCCCCCCACTTGAGATTAAAAACTCCTAGGCACCCATTCGCTATAATTGATGGTCATCGATTTTTAAAATGTAACAGAAAAGTAACGAAAAGTTACTTTCTCAAGTAATGCTAAATGTAACGAGTTACTTTTAAAAATCTAATTCGATATAAAAATCCTGTACGAAAAATATGTGTGTATGTGTGTGTAATATTGATGTAATAATATCAATTAGTACGTAGTAATGTGTCGATAGCATTGAGTGAATTGTGTATAAATCTTATTGAATTGATAAAAAAAACAACGATTCTATTAGAATTCAGTCTTCACTTTAGAATCTCCTTAAGTCATTAATAACTTATAAGTCATTAATAACTAATTAAGTGACGTATTTCACAAATTATAATCAATTAGAATCATTTTCTCAAGGAAGAAAGGTTTTTGCTGAAATATTTAAACATTTAGATCTAAACAAACTAGATCTAAAAATAATTTTATTGGATTATCAAAATAATTATATAGGACGCTTGAGAATAACAGGAAATGCTGCAAAAAGTTTTAATATTTTAGTAACCAGCATGAGCGTCCTACATAATTATTTTGATGGTTTAACAAAGTTATGTTCAGATTTGTAAAAATTTGTCTAGCAAATTTTTAAATACTTTAACAAAAACCGTTCTTTCCATTCCACATTTCATGACTTGTAATATAGTAAACAGATAAAATAATAAACGGATCAAAAATACTGCTGACATGTAATGTAAGTCAAACGTTATTAGATGACTGAAATAACTAATTGAAATAACAATTCCCAAAATATATTAATCCGTTGTCGACGCTAAGAGAAACAAAGTGCAAAAAATGCGTGTCAACGAAGAGACACGAACGTAACAAGAACTCGAAAGTAATTCGAACATTGTCCGGGATCGTTCGGGCGAAGCTTGCGAGCGTAAAGATGCATGTTAGGAGTAAGTTAAGTTGCGGATAAGAGCGGCTTCAACTTCTCTCGCGAGGGACGTTCTTAAAGTGCTTAGAGTCGTCGAAGCGGAATCGATTTCTTGATAGACGTGTGCAATGATTCACGAGCCACTATCGCGACAACGACGACGACGACGACAAGTCACCGAAGACAAGTAAAATCTCACCAGTTTAATCATCGTCGTCTCTAATGAAATTCATTAGGTACTCTCGGATGCTTCACGATGACGTCGAGCTATGCAACGTTCCGTCGCGTCGTCCGATCTACTAATCATTGAGACACCTCCAACGTTTTCTTTTTCCACGTCCACGACTTCCACAATTAGAGTTAAAAATTATAGAGTAAGAGAGTTGTAGCACACAAAATTCATAAGTATAGCAAGCTAGTACAAGACCGTCTGGATCACTGAACGTGTTATGTAAATTGATAAGGCAACTTTATATTAAATATTTATTAGTCCAGATCTTATGCATTATCTGCATGCAGATCTTATACATTTTGTATGCTATAGCTCTTACTCTATAATCTTCGACGATAAAAAAAAAGAAACAAGAATGGCGACGAGAGAAAAAAAACAAAAACTTTGCTGACTCGTTACTGACTCTTTAATTAATCAGTGCTTGTATCGTTTTAAATGTTAATCAGTTGCATAATTACATGCAATAAATATCCAGCCGAATATGTAATCCGGAAACGATAAGTGATATTAGGGAGTTTTTGATATACCGTTTATCCAGATACGGTAACCGCTAAAGTCAGTCTTCTTCTTAATAACTAATGAAGAAAAGGATAAGGAGGTGACTTTAGCGTTCATCATATTTGGATTCACGTTATGCAAAAACTCCCTATTATATCCAAAAATGTTTCTGGTTTCGCTCGCGTCACTGTGTTCTTATTACCGTACGTCAAGTGAAATGAGTACAAAACATGCTCTTGTTCATGCTCTTACGTAAGTTGAATTATCCTTATACACGAAACAGGCATATAACTGTTATCAGTTTTTTATATAGAATTATCTTTCGCAACTTTTGAATTTTTCTGAAGTCAGTATTCATAGTTGATTCTTATATTTAAGATCGTCTTAAATATAGTTTTAAGATGTCATAAGCCAATCACAGAGTTATGTTAGTATTTTAAGACATTGTTTAAGACAGTCCTAAAATAAAAACCGGCTATGAACATAGTCTTTGAGATGTCTGCATCACGACGATCTGATTTTTTTCCACTATCCGCGTGTATTTACGCTGAACGTCCCCCACATGCGAGATTCACAAATCGTGCCCCGTACCACCATGATGACCGGCTCTCGTGGCTGCTGCTATAAATCGAGAGGCAATTTGTCCGAACTGGTCACGCTCTTACTCGTAATAGTTCGTGGCCGGGTTTCATTTATGCCCGAACCCCTTTGAATTCCGTACGAATTGTAATTCGCGGTTGTGAGCTAAGGACCGATTCTGTGCAAGTGGTTCCTAGCCATCTGCCACTGTTTGGTCCCCTTTTCCGATTTTATCAAGCATATTTAATTCTGCAGCATTTAATATATAAATTCGATTAATACGTTCATTATTGAAATACTTTCTTTGTATCAGAATAATTTATATGTAAATGAAGCAAACCATCAAATTAATGCAAGATTCATCATAATAAATGCAAAATTCGGTGTGATGCAACTCATAAATAGATTATTATCTTAATAAAATTATATGTATGCATACATTTTATTAGAATAATAATTTATAATATATTTATGAATTACACACACATAGAATCTCACATTAATTGTAACGAATTTGATAGTGTACTTTATTTTCATACAAAATATTTCGAATATATTTTTTTATCTATTATTATTCTATGGATTTATAACCCCTGATTATATATCCCTGATTTATATCAACATCATCATAGTGTGATTTAAAATCTATGGTGTTAATTCATATTATATTGATATTAATATTAACACCAACACAATGAAAATTATATAGAAATCAGTACGGTGTTAAATTCATATCGATATTTTTTGAAGTACAGAATTTTGCATAGAATATGTATATCTCGATAATATATCTTGCTAATGGAGCAAATATGTTATCTCATCAATCATAATTGTCTTGCAGGATCAAAATATCTAACACAAAAACCTCAAACTAAGGTAAATGTACCCAATAAGGTCTAGTATCTAATATGACCTACTTGTAGGTAGTTACATGATGAATTCAACAAATAGTACTATCTTACAGGCTGTCTATGTGACTTGTTCGCATCAGTTAACTACTCAGTTTGTTGTTGTTAGTGATGCCAAGTGCCGAATGTCATAATCGTGATCTAATATTTCCAAGGTTAGGTAAATCATTGCTATAACTACCAAGTGATGATTATTAATTTCGAGAATTTATATTATTGTAGCTCTTCATTTATATTTTACAATATTATATTTAGTTTATATTTTTTGTCACAACATTTTGTTTCTTAATTACCAGTAAATCAAAAGAAAAGAATCTTTTTGTAAAGTAAAATCAATATGGCCATATTGATTTTACTTGACATTTTGAGGACATTTATATATCCAGGGAACGCCCTGAAGACGTCCTCAGAACATCATCTTCAGGACACCTTTAGGACAGCCTGGGGGCATCCTCAGGTCGTCCTGGGACGACCTCACGTAGTCATTTTCAGGACAGTCTTGGGACGTCCCGAGGCAGCTTTATTGAGGATAGCCTTAAGATGTCCTGGGGATAGCCTAAGGACGTCATCTTAAGGATTTTTAGGACAATTTCAGGACATCCCCAGGTCGTTCTGGGACAGCCTCACGTCGTCATCTTCAGAACTTTCTAGGACAGTCTCAGGACGTCCTGGGAACAGCCTCATGGCATCCTTTTGACTCAGTTTAGTCCATTCTGCCTGCTTACGAAAGGTGATTCCGTAATTCGAGGTCACCCTGTATACATATACAGGGTGATCCTTAAATCGACTATCTGAAATATTGCTTATTTTTGATGATATAAAAAAATGTTTCAAATGAAAGTGGAACGGTTTTGAGGGAGATGTATTTTGGTCATGTTGACTTTTTTTCTAGATGGAGGCGCCAAAAAGATATAAAGGTCACCTCTCCACTTTTTTAAATGGAATTGTATAATTTTTTTTAGACAATATGATTCCTTTAATTATTCTGTATATAAAAGTATTAAGATAGATGTAAAAAACCAATAGTTTACGAGATATTTTATACTTTATTTAGGCACATATATAAAATATTAAATAACTCGTAAACTATTAATTTTTTTATAATCGTACCTTAATATTTTTATGAACAGAATAATAAGATGAATCAATTGGTGTAAAGAAAACACATACAATTGCTTTAAAAAAAATATGTATGCAAAATGTATAATTTTTTAAATAAGCAACTATGTGTTTTCTTTCCATCAACTGATTTATCTCATTATTCTGTTCATAAAAGTATTAAGGTATGGTTATCAAAAAATTAATAGTTTACGAGTTATTTAATATTTTATTTCCCTAACTTAACATCCTCCTTTACTCAAATTTAATTTATTATTTACTAAGTGCACACATTAATTTGGGCGTTATTTACTTTGAAACTGATTCCAGAAATGGATTAATTTACATTTTGACACATGAAAGTTAAAAATAATAAAGTGTTATTTAACTCAAGGATAATTGAGTTACCATTGCTTCTTTGATTGATATCTAATAATGGTTGTGTTTCAAATTTACTGCCACGTTGAAAATCTACGGTTTATGTTACGTGCACTATAGATTTTTAGTACTGGTAGTCAATTTTGAAACATAGCCATTGTAAAAACAGCGAAAGTGAGACGCGTGCATTTGTCGCCGCGCAATTTACATCTCTATCGGTCGTAACCGTCGCGTGACTTTTCGCAGTCGCGCATCACCTCGTCCGTCGATCGCTCATCTCTACTTTGCATTTGGCATGTACGTTTTATAGACTGAATTTGCATACTTCGTCTGCAACGTAGCCTTGCCTCGGTGAGTTTTAGAGCTCTTTCCGGCATTTGTCCGTCGGTTACGAAGAGATTGCCATGGGTATCTTCGCGAGCCCCTCTTTTCGCGGCTGTTTCATTGTTTTGATAGCACACCACAACGCAACACATCAAGCTGTACATTAACACATCAATCCCTCTTCCTTTCATATAGCAGCAAATTTGCAATTTATTTCAAATACCTATTATACTTGTCTTGCAGCCATGCACCTACAACGTAAAGCGACGCATTAGGCATTAATTTAACGATTCTCGTTGAAATAAGTTCCGAGCGATGATCCACGTTGCAATCTCGATTCGTATTATGTACACAAATCTGAACTTCTCATGCTGTGTGCATTACGCTCCCCGATTTTCGGATTTCGCGTCGGAGTGATCCGGTTTTAATTGGACTTTCCACTCTAATGTCGGTGTCGCTCGTAATAAGCAAAGCAAGATGCATTTCCGCGTGTCCCGGTTTGCGTTATGCGCATGTTCGTCGAGTCTTAACCGTGACAAATACCTCAATTGTTATATCTGTTCCATTGCGTGTTATGACACGCGACGTTCCGGGTAACATTAGCTTATCCCTTGAGGAGTATGCGCTGACTTCAAGCTTGCATGACACGAACATTCAATATACAATGCGCGGTTGCAGATTTCAGAATAGAAACGCGAGCAGCATGATTTAGAAGATTGATATTGTATATTTATTGCATGCATCGATTTAAAGTCTATTTGTGGTTAACGTATAACAACGTGACTTTTATAGACTTGAATTTGAAAGGCAAATGGTGAATTTCGCGACACGAAATGGTTCTTAGTTGCAAAACATTGAAAATTTGAAATTAAATAGCGTTAGCCAATTTTATAGAGATTGCCATCTAACCGTAATTGATTAATTATACGATTATATTATATTACGACAACAATATCAGGGACAAATTCCCGCGGCGCAAAATCATTTGCAATTCTTGATTAGAAAGATTGCCAGCCAGCACTGACACAGTACTGTATTAAAAAGCCGGCATAATGGCCGGCAACCGGGACACTTAATAATTAACGGCGTATCCGTATGCTGAAGGAGAGAAAAGCTACGTATGAAGCATCGCTCGACAGACAATGCCGCTCATTACCGCTCCGCATGTATCGGAGTTGCCGCCTAAGTCCTCGTAACAAGTAACGCTGGCAAGTTGCGATTTTCAGGACGATAACCCAATAATCCTGCGAAAAGATCACCCGTCGTGAAACATTGGACGTGGATCCACATTTATTCCTACGAAATTTGTACGTGTGTAATTACGTAGGTAAATCTAATTATCGCGCTCCTTCACTGCAATCCTCGGGGCCTCCTTTTGTATGATAGCAATAAGATGAAGATATACATAAACATACATGACTATACCTGTATTCATATACGTAGCCTTAAGAAATCGAAATATTTCTCAAGTAAGATATACAGATGCTATGGCATTTTTTTTCTATACGGAAAAAATAATTTTGCTGAAATATCTAAAACTTTAGGCGAATATCGATCTGAAAATAATTTTATTAGACTATGAAAATAATTATGTAAAACGCTCAAACTAGTTGCTAGAATATCGAAACTTTTTACAGCATTGTTTCTTACGCTTGAATTTTCTTCGTATTTATTTTGATGGTCCAATAAAATTACTTTTATATCTGCAATATCTAAGTATGTATAGTAAAACTTCAATTTATAAACACAAATAAGCATAGAAGACTATATATTCGATCAAAATGGATACTTAATTATGTTTTTGTGTGAATTTTACACGGAAAGAACGATTTTATTAAAATAAAAAAATTAGATAGAGAGATACTGCTAATATATCTGAAAATAATTTTATTAAATCATTATAATTATGTAGGAATCTCTAGCGATCAATTTAAGTTCTATATAATTATTTTCATGATTCAACAAAATTATTTTCATGTCTGTGTACCTAATAGTTAAATTTTTAGATATAAATATCTGTTTATATCTACAAATTTAACTAGAAAAGGTGAAATTTTACATATAAATATCTAACTACACTTTATTTATTGCGTTTATACCTAATGTTATAATAGCGACATGTTATAATTATTAATGTTTTTCATTGGCTGAAGAAATGATCCATAATCACAAAACGTACTTTCTTTTGATTTCACATAATAAATGGTTTAATTTTACTTAACTTATACATCTTAATTGGCTTGATCACTGACTTGATTTTTTATGTCTTGCTTTTGCGGAAAACAAGCGAAATCTATCCTTTTACTTTTATATAAATATCTATTTATATCTAAAAATTTAATTAGATATGGATCTGAAAATAATGTTGGATCATCAAAATAATTAACTACGTAAGACGCTCAAACTGATGCTAAAGATTTTTACACAGAAAAAATGTTACGGTTACCACAATTGGAAATAATGATAATTTTCGCCCATCAATACATTTGTTGGTTGTGATAACCGTAAGATGGACATATCTTTACAGCCATAATCGTTAAGATATGCGATTAAGATACATGTTAATCTTATGATTATCACAATCGTATTATAGTTCTTATAATCAATGTATTAATAGTCGACTTTTGATCGTAGTAATCATAGCTGTTTTTTTCTGTGTACGTAATTACATGGTCCAACAAAATTATTTTTAAATTTGTATCTAGCTTAATCTTTTTACTTTAGCAAAATTGGTACTTATATACGAAAGATTTTGTTGATCTCAACAATACCATTCTTTCTATGTATAATTTTCAATTCAAGCAACTAACTGCGTTCCGATTATTTATAGTTGTAGAACACTGGAGTATATAATAGTTGTTTTCCATTTACATCGATTCTCAAATAATTCTCACTTATGACGTCATAACTCAGTTGAACGCGCATTCCTTTTGCATTCTGACAAGTGAGATTCAACTGAGTTTTTACCTATAATCTGCACAAGATCGAGACTATGTGCGTTAGTGAGTCTCATAAACTCACTTCAAAGTGAAGTTATAAACCTGTATTGACATGTGATATCTTTTTACCAAAGAAAGCAATTAGTGACGTCATTGATCTGAGTATAAAATACTCAGCTCACTTCAGACTCAATTTCACTTGTATGTAAATGGAAAGCAACTATTATCATATATTGAAACTGACAAGCAATTTAATAATACTGATGCTAATGAGCATGAAAACGCTGTAAATAATTGTCAATTTAATTTCTAATATGTACTCCAGTTTAGAACTGTGTTTCAGGCAAATAAATAATGCTCAGTTTGCTTAAACTGGAAATTGTAAGATTCACACAAAGACATTATTAGGCATCTAAGTCATAGATCTGTTATGATGGAATATGGTCTCCTTCGCTTATATATGTTGAAGATTTTTCGATTTTTACTTACTATTTTTCAATTTATAGATTAGTTCCAAAAATGCTTGTAACAAGATAAATTGTAATTTTACCTTACACTGTACACTGTTTCAAGAGAAAGATAGCGATATGTATATATATAATATATATATTCATTTTCAAACGACATTATGACCACGCTGAAAAACGTAAGCAGGGATTGATTTGCACGCTACTAATCGTAAATGCGACTTGCCAGCTTTGCGTCGATTTTACTCGGTCACTCTGTCACACTGTTCCCGGGAGTTTCTTCCATTTGCACTGCTCGTCAAATACGCGTATCGCTTATGTATTTGAGCAACTTCTAATGAGGGCGACAACTTTTACTAAATCTCTACTTGACTCTACAGATTAATCGTCGACAAACGTGATACTTGAACGATCACACAAAGCTTGCAATGCTCGCACGGTTCAATACGTACATGCGCTACAAATTTGTACCTGATAACGATAAAAAAAATCTTGAAATTCCGAAATAAATGTATTATAATAATCGGAATTACATAAATGTCTGAAAATGTAATTTACATTTCCGCTATTAAAAAGCTTTTCCATAATCTTCTAGTATCTCAGAAGAATTATATTTTATAAAGTTTGCATATTAAACTTTAAACTATATTTCTCTGTAAACTATGTATATATAAATTTTCTTAATTTCAGTGATATTTTTTCCTAAACTTAGTTCGGACAGTTTCTTCTTTAATATACGACATTATTACTCTTCGTGTCATTAGATATCCCATCAATTTTCGATAATGAGAAAATCCTTTTAACTTTAAGAGCTCCATAAAAATTATTTTTAAAAGAGACGACGGTGAATCCGGCATTCTTAGATCATACATCTCAATTTTATGCATAACAATGCATTATATTTGGCACTGAAAAACCGCAAGCAAAAACGGAGTACTGGTCGATCCATAACTCGTCTGAGCGTAACGCTTCGGTTTTTCCGACGTAGAAAATCCCGCGGTCTCAAGCGTCGACCGGTTTTCACCTTCTGACCATGAGGCACGTAATATTACGTCACGTACTTGTGGCATCCCGCGGCTCCAGAGAGATTCTATCGTCCTTTCTCGATGTCGACGATGCACGCGTATTTTGCAACTCCCTTCGAACGTACACAACGCCCTCGATCAACAATGTTCATTTATTTCTTGCTCACGTATATATCAGAGAAAACCCGGTTAGAAATATAAAGAAAATGAAGCTCGAAGTATGTACTCCCATATATACATATATATGTATATAGACTCGATTTATCTAATTATCATCATGCAGCACTCAGCGGGAAACGTTGCCTTAAGGCGATGAAGTATGTCAGTAGATATATCAATCCTTGTACTGATGAACAAGATAAATTCTTTGCGTTTTTGCAAACTGAGCGTTTGACCTAAATGTCGCGCGCCCTAAAAATAAATAGAGCTTCTATATCAAACGTAACGCCAATATTATTAATCAAAGTCTTTTGTTGTATATACGGAAAAAATGGTTTTGTTGAAATATCTATAGAAATTTAGTTAAATGTAAATCTGAAAATAATTTTACTAGGTCACCAAAATAATTATACAGAATAATTATGTAGAATAATTAATTAAGTAGGAATTTTTTCACTTACGTATGTTTAATCTCATCGCTCGATTTTCACTTAACATTTTCACTTAATATTAATTATGTAGAAAACTCTAGCTGGTTACTGGAATGTCAAAATTTTTTTCAGAATTAATTGCTCATCATGCTTGAATTTCCTATAATTATTTTCCTATAATTCCTATAATTATTTTGATAGTTCAATAAAATTATTTTCACAGATCTTAACTAAATTTTTAAATATTTCAGCAAAATTGTTCTTTCCATTTAGGAAACTACAGCATGTTTTACAATCTTTTCTATATCAAGAGTCTTCAATTTTATGTTCTACTTAATGTTATCGCGTAATATTGGGTAATACATTCACCTCATAGTTTACGGGAATTTAGCGTGTACGAGGTGCAGTATCTATACTTATATAAAAGAAGGTACCTTAATCATCCTATCATAACTCATGCTAAAACTGCTAAGGATTATAATACGGTCTAACTTTCACTAGAGAGCATATCAGGTTCGATAGGTTGGCGATTCCGCATTTCTAGAGGCCAGCAATCCGCTTTTACGATTACCGCACACGTGATCATCGTCGAGATAGTTGTGAACTTTAGATATTAAGCAGTCATCGACATCGAGATACCGAGCGATCGAAATCACTCTGTTAAGTTTGCGAACGACGAATTCCACAGGGAACGTACCAATTATCTTAAAGGTAACGCGCGCACGACCATACGCACCTGCGTCTCTCAAACTTCCAAACATGATTACACAAATGCTGCATGCTAATGTCTTAGCAATGAATATTATAGGATTATGTGTGTGTGTGTGTGTGTGTGCGTGTCTATGCACAAAGCTTCTTCATAACTCCTCTTCACGACAGGATGATAGCTCTCATTACTTACTCTCTCGAATACGCTCAACCTTGGTTTCCGATGTCATCAATGACCAGAACTATCCGTCCAAATTACTCATATCAATCATCGCGCGGTTCGATGAGCTAACCGAAGAGGTCAGGCACGTCCGCGCGGACATCGGTACGGTGAAAGGCCAGGAAGGCCTTCGCCTTCCACAGAGTATCTCTATATTGCTTTTTGTGCAGCGATCGAGAGTAAAACGCTGATAATAGTTACGCACGCAAGACGTTACCTCGCTGGCACGAAGAATGATTGCCACTGAGCGACCATCCATTATCGCCCCGTGCATTGTTTCCCGAAGCGCGATTAAGCCAATGCGTTCCTATACTACTAAAAAGTAAAAAAAAAAGTAAGATAGAGGCAAAGTACCTCTGACTTGCGCAACATCTTCTCGATATTGAATTAATATTGATGTTGTATTAATATTGATGTCGAATTTATCAGAGTAATAATCTTACCACTTGATTTATTAGCTAATTAGCAATGACTATCTCGGGTACGGTTGCAGTTATTATTATTATCATTTTATGAATAATCTCAGATCTCTGCTATTATAAACGTTATCTTTCCATCTATACACATGTATTGTCTTCATCACTACTTTGATTTTAACTTACAATTAGTAAACGGTGTTATTAATTTTCCGACACGCACAGTGTTTTTTTTTATTATCTATAATCTTACACTTTGACCATGAGTCCTATCTGATGTTGCTTTACGATTTGACACACGACGTCATCGAGAACACGTTTCCCTGACGAAACCGTGGCGATCGGTGGATGATCAGTTATTGCGCTAAGAAGAATTATCAGGAACAGTAATTTATTTGTGTGATCTTTGATAATAACAGTGTGGTGTCCTGGCGAGTGCACGCTGCCAAGAGATTGTCTGGAGATAAAAAATGGCTCAGAGATGTTTATCTCCTGGCATGGAACTTGCACAATTTCGCGTACCACACCGTGGCAACCGCGGCGTGTCTACGTACGCATTGGCCAACTCCCTCGAGCAAGGCTTTCCTTTCCTGTTACAACCAATTTTCGCTTTTACGATTAGGTGTCTAAAGCTGGAGTCAATAAATAAAAGATCTTACCTCTACAGAGCACAAATTCCTATTCACGTCTTTGTCGGACAATGATTTATATAGAAAATAAAAAAATAGAATTACATACGAAAAGAACAATTCTGCTAAAGTGTCTAAAATTTAATTAGATACAAATCTGAAAATAATTTTGTTGGAATCATCATCAAAATAATTATGTAGAACGCTCAAGCATACACGGAGAAAAATTATTTTTGCCTAAACGTAAAAGGATTGCAAAATTTAATTGTTAAATTGTTTGCTGTTTATACCAAATAAATTTGTATATTTAATAAATATGGTCACTAATATTCTCACTTGCATTCGTGTCGCCTCTCAGCCTTCCCGCACTGCTATTTTACGCTATTTTATATTAGTAATTTACTTTCTACAAATATTATATTCAATTTTATATTCAATTTTCATATTGTTACATCTTATGTTGCGTCAAATTTATGCTACGATAAACTTATGTTACGTCATGTTACTTTACGTTTTATATATTCTATATTTCCAACTTTCATATTATATTGTTAAATTTATGTTAACCTTTGCGTTTTTTTGTAATTGTAATTTTTTACTCTCTCATTTTTTGATAGGTGTTAGAGCAGCAGATTTTGCTGGTGCTTCACCATTTTGTGCACTTAATTTTTCTTGTTTAACTGTGTAATCATTTTGTTTTCATTTTATTTGTAATTAATGCACAAATAAATAATAATAATAAATATTTCACATTTGTTGCAAATAATTTTCGTAGCGAGTACAAAAAAGAATAGATATTTGTTACACCTGCAAATAATTTGCGATCCCTATATTTGCAAATGGAATTTGCCGTTATGACATAGGATTAGCGTTCATACCAAATTCTTTCTTCGTATAATGAGCAATGCTGCAAAAAGTGTAGACATTCTAGCTTGAATGTCTTACATAATTATTTTGATGATCTAACAAAATTATTTTCAGATCTAGTAGCTTGTTAAATTTTTTAATTTTTTTCAATTTACTTTTTCCATATATAATTAATATTTCATACATATTCTACTTTGGCTAGATTGCTCAACTATTTCACAATATAATTATAAAATCAAAAGGATATTAAATAGAAATATTAAACAGGTTAAACATTTAATATTGATATAAACGGAGACTTTCAAACGCATAAAGGTAGCGATCAAAATTCGGTTCACATAAGAGGAAAGTCTCTGACTCCAGATTACAACGATCTGACCCGACAGTTCCATTTTCGAAACACCTTGTATAAGTGTGATTTGCTCACTTGGCGAGAGCAGAGAATGGGCTGGATGGGTTAATATCAAGAAAGAGTCACCGGCATGCGTGTCCGGACTCTGAAGAAACGTTACCAGGCTGGAGAGCGTCTGTCCCGGGCGTTTCCGGTCCAGCAAGCACGATTCGCCGCGCGATAATTACTACCGCGCCGAGCATACGAACGGGAGATTCCGCAATCAGCGTACCGTCGTTGTCGCGCCCGGAGGCTACGTTCTCCTTCGAACAGGCGAATATTCTGTGAACGTCGCACGATTATCTTGGCCGATGAATCATCACCGCGATTTCCCGCCAACGAGGTCGCTACGTTTCCACACGCCATCCCCCTTCGTCCGAGCGGGTGTCGCGAATGTCGCGAATCTCGCCCCGCGGCGACGAAAGGCCTCTCGATCTCGTGGCACGATCGGACAGCTAGGTGTCAAGATTAGCGAGACCTGATGTCTCGTTATCGCTCGACGCAAGAGAGGGTGGGGAGGCAGTCGTCTGGAACGGCGACGGGAATTTTTCGTAGTCGACGGTGATGGTGACGGTGGTGGGCACGAAAGTCGGGTTTCGTGATCCAGAAGAAGAACATGCGGGGGGAAGGGAAGACGGAAGGGCGGGGGCCCAGAGCCGCGAAGAAAGGCAGGAGCTATAAAAGAGCTGGCGGACCCCATGATGGGCATCAAACACCTCCAACATGAAGGTACGTAGAAGTGGGTCCTAGCGCGAACGCACGTACTCTCGTATAAACATTATTATATGTATATTGAATGATCGGAACACACTCTCTCGTATAGATCAATTTCTCGCGATTGTTAAAGCTTTCACGCCTGACCGTTCTCTTGTTGCAGGTGTTCGTTGTCACACTCGTGCTGGCGTTCGTCGCCACCGCATACGGTGAGTACAATGGGGGCTTATGAAAACGGCGACCGGGGATTATGACGGGGGTGTTTCGCGTGTGAAGTGTTCGCGGCGTTTTTAACCCTCTCAGTACGCCAGAATCCGTGGAAAGTGGTTGCAACTAACTGTAAATGTGCCAATTCACTGTGACGTAAATGTGACAATTTATTTTATTCTATCTTATTTCCAAAATAGACTTATTCTAAATCTATTTTAACATGGTATTGAATTAAACATTATAAACACGATTGCCACCTTCCTACCGGAGATTCCAATATCTTGCTTGAGATCGATTGCTTATCAAAATTGTATTTTGTAGGGCGTTCTCTAAAAAAAAAACGAAGTTATCAAAACTTTCATTTTTTACGATATACAATTGATCTCCGGTAGGAAGATGGTAACTGTAATTATAAATGTAACTGTAAAATAAAATTAGAAAGAGAGAGAGAGAATCAGCAAATTAAAGATTTCAAGAAATCATCTGACGCTGTCTTTTTCGCTGTTAAATTATATCTACGTCTTTTAATAAACGGTAGTTGTTAATTAGTCTTTTAAATATTGTCACAAATTACAAGAAAAGTAATTATTGTCGCTACCATGGCAAAAATTATCATTTGAAATAATTAGCTACACTGCTATTATTATTTGCACTAACAAGCGAGACGAATAGACGCACACACACATTTCATAAATTTTTTCGATTTTTTTATGTGATTACTGGTTAGTTCAGCAATATTAAACGAACTCATAAGATTTAATCTGAGAGCGGTTTGTACTTGCCCCCTGCCCTTTGAGACGACTTACACAATCGGCAGAATGCAACCAGTCTCCTTCTTGTAGCAATCACAAAATACCTCGTGGCAATTTGCGGACCGACATAAGCGAACGCAACCATCTGGTACCAAGCTCGTAGTCTTATAAAGAAAGTCGATAAATCGTACATCGCGCAAACACATCCTTCATCTCTATAAATTGTGGTTACCTAATTAAGAATCAAAATTTTCAAATGTGGTGAAAAATATAATAGAATCTATCATGATTTCGAAATTATAGGTGGTTACATAAGCAGCGGCAGTAGTTATGGCGGTGGTGGTTTCGGCGGCGGCAGCAGTGGATGGAAGCTCGGTGGCGGAGGTGGATACGGCGGCGGTGGTTACGGTGGCGGTGGAGGTGGCGGATGGAAGTTCGGCGGTGGTGGATTTGGCGGCGGCGGCGGCGGTTACGGTGGCGGTGGCGGTGGAGGTGGAAAAATCATCAAAGTAATCGCGCTTAGCGACGGTGGATATGGAGGAGGTGGTGGATACGGTGGCGGCGGCGGCAGCGGCGGTGGCTGGAAGTTCGGTGGTGGAGGTGGATACGGCGGCGGTGGATACGGCGGTGGATACAGCGGTGGTAGCAGCGGGTGGAAGTTAGGTGGTGGAAGTGGTGGATTCGGCGGCGGTGGATGGAAATTAGGCGGAGGCGGCGGATACGGTGGGGGTGGATACGGCAGCGGCGGCGGTGGAGGTGAGATGTGTTACTTTGTATTTTATTATTGTTGATTTTATTATTACGAATCAATTAGATTGCTGGTAATACTCGCGATGCAAATTATAATTGATTCAGAAATCAATCAATTGAAAATATCAAAGAGTGAAGTTCAATATAAATTCAAAAAATAATACAATATAGATGCTCTATTAAACATTTAAAAAAAGTATAATATAGAAGCTCCACAAACATTAAAAATCAAATACAAAAACAATAGAGCCGAGCAAAGTGAAATTGCTTGGCTCTATTGTAATAAAATATTTATAACCATGTTTGAATAACAAATAAATTATAACAAATAAATCATCTTTAATCTCGGAAAGACTCGTCGAGAGGATAAGTCACGTAAATCAACTTTTCTCTCTGAAAATTTATTCGCCATATAATTTCTTTCTTCATAATTATCGCACAACTATACACGCTCCGGCAAGCATTAATACACATCTTAAACTCATTTATCGTATGAATTAACTTTCAAGCTGGTGATAATGCTCACAACAAGCAATCGGCGCGAAATTAGCTTGATTAATTTAATGGTATCAAAAAGTATGTAAATAAAATTAATGAAAGTATATCAATTCTGAAAAAAAAACATCGAAATTTTGATATTATAATAAAATATTGTAGATCTCTTGTGCGTGTAAAATATTGTAGATCTTTTGTCCCATACGCGTGATGACATTTATATTGAGTTTGAGTTATTTAATCCATTAATATCGATAATCTTCGCAACTCGTTTTAATTTATACAGTTAATAAATCATTCTTTACTTTGGAGAGAATTATCAAGAGGATAAACCACATAAATTATACTTTCTTTTTTGAAAATTTATCATCATGCAATTCCTATTCTTTTTTTTATTATCGCACCGTTATGCACAGTCCGGTATTAACATACATTTTAAGTTTATTCACCGTACGAATTAAACTTTCAGGTTGGTGGTAATATTCACGGCAAACAGCGGTGCTCACGAGCAAACGGAACGAAATTCGCTCGCCGATCATCCGCGTATTTCGGCCCGTCAAAGCATCGATCGTCATCAATAAGGAAATTAACTCACATTTGGCCTTTCTACCCTTCTGATCTTCGTCAATCCGCTATCGGAAGATCAAAAAAGCCAAAATCGGAACATCGCGTAAGGCAAAAGCAAGAAGTTGCCCGGTATATCGCCGAATAAATTTGTAAGAGAAAACGTCACACCGTACAACGCATGTATGAGGCACCATCTCTGTTACCCTTCATCACCAAGCACAGGGATATCTCTTGGAAATAGCGAACGATACCGTCGCCTCGCTTCCGGCCATTCGAACTTGCCGCCGTGTCGTCTAGGCGAAACGACTTCCTTCTCGACGGTGCATTTTCCCTTCACGTTCCGCCGCTCGCCACCCGTTCATCCCTCACAATCCGGAAAATCGGCGAGCGTTCCATTTACAAGCGAATCGTACGCCCTGATATTTTAATCCTGTTTCCACGTATGAACATTCGCCCACCTCACCCTTCCCGTTTACTTAACCCGCGCTCTCTTTCGAGGATCGAAAGCGTCAGAGCAAGGCACCATCACGAGCACAACATTTAGCCTATTACAAACACGTAGCGCAAAATCCCATGTAATTCCCCGGATATTACCCCGGCTGCCTCGAACACGAACAAGCAGAAGTGACGAGAAACTGCAGGAAAATTACACTTGATGAAAAAAAGCACAGTGATCCATTCCACGCACAATTTTCTCTTTC
>NW_017255975.1:980677-1079969 GCF_001594055.1 Mycetomoellerius zeteki
CACAATAAACGAGTCATATTGATAGAATAATTATGTGTTTATCTTTGTTTTTTATTGTTATTCTTCTCTCCGAGCTAGCAACCGTAACTTTTAATCCTGACCTCATATCTCTATAATGTATGCACGCATGGCAAGCACGGGGAAAAAATGGAATGCAGCCGCCGCTACCAATTTAGCGATTCTCCGTCGATTTATGTATCGGCGGTGATCTTGCATAACCGGAGCGAAATTAAAACCGTAAACGCCCGGCGCACTCATCGAGAGAGATATTGCTGAACGTATGAATTTATTGTACTATCGCCACTCGCGCTATTACGATATTGCGCCAGCACATAAATATCGCGCTTATTTAGATACGATTTTTTTCCAGGTGACATAATGCTCGCGATCGAGAAAGACGATGCATTCTAAAAAATATCGATGTGGATTTACACCATGCCGTGTCTATATATACTATATATTCTTACTATGTTGGTGTTAATAATAACACTATGATGTGGATTTAACACCATGGGGTATTTCAAATCCATACTATGTTGATGTTAATATTAATATCAAAATAGTAAGAATTATGTAAATACTATATGAGTTAAATCCATATCGATATTTTTTTGTGTATAAAAATTTCATTAATCTACAACTTGCCACCGTTCGGCTTATAACAGTATTTCTCCAAATATTAAAAGCTTTCATATCTTTTCTTTGAGTGTAATTTAATATCACGTATTAAGGCAGCAGATAGATGTTCGGCGACATTTTTATTCTTTACATGGCGAATATTATATGAAAAATTTTATTGATCTTCAATCTTTAATCACAGCTAAATATCCGACATTTGCCGGAACCGGGTTTCTCTAGCTATTCGGTATAGTAATCTCCGCGCAATTTTATAATTTCGTACATATACATTCAATTTTATATTATTATGTTAACGTATAACGGATAAAAAAGAATCTCTTCTACTCTTTACACGGAGAAATAAATGAGATTGACCTTATTAAGAAGCTATATAACGAGTAACAAGTTTAACGTGTGGCACAACGTGATAGAATAAGCATTAAGAGATACGTACACACACAATAAATTTTCCCTATGGCAGTTGCGTGACTTTAACGTAGTCGTGCAAGTAATATCACGGTAATTACATTCTACTCGCGTGTCATAAAAGCAAGGCGACTCGATTTGTCGCTTAACGTTGATATTACAAGTTTCGTCATGCCTCTTTGCCGATCATCCTCAATCGCATAATTACTGTCGTGTAAATTTTTACGCGTAATGTAAAATTTATTTTTCTTTCTTCAGTTATCTTCGCTGTAAGATTGTTATCCGATGTACGTGAGAGAAATTGTACTTTGTTGCCTTTTTAATGACTATGTTGCTTTATGTTTTATTGACGTCAGATATTTGTACGCATCACCACCAATAATAAAACTGAACTACAATCTGCCTTTCAAAAGGATTTATGTGCATAATAGATCTCTTAAGTCCTTATTGAGATGAAATAATCTGCGTCAAGAAGAGGCATTATGAATGTCGACGACATTGTAGAATACTGTCTGAAATTGTAATTACCTTTCTAATTTTATTCTGTTTGAGGGTACGTTCTTTTTTTATTTTATTATTATATTTTTTTAATTTTGTGTTAAAAAAAGAAACATTGTTATTATCAAAGTAGTATATATATTATTATATTTCTTGTAACAGTAACGAATTTTACAGTTACCTTCTACTTCAACTAGTTGTAGTTGTAACAACTACAACTACAAACCACTTATAATTACATTTATGCAATTGTAGAATAGGCTTTATTTTTTTCTGTCTGTAATGGTAATTTTTAGTAACGCGTAACAAATTCATTACCTTTATCGTTACTTCGATACCTTATTACATTTATATATATGTCTATTCAATTTAAATCATTATTTTATTAAAATGCACTCTTATAATAACGATAACGCGTTATCGTTAAATACTTACTTAATTCAAATGTTACAACCTTTATTTAACAAAAAACGAAAAATGAGGAAGAAATTTGAGTAAAATTTCATAAAAATTTGAGTGAAATTTCGCTTGTGCAAATAAAAATCCGAACTGCAAACGGAGGATTAAAGTCAGTTAAGGTATACTGATCAATTTAAATATAATATATTAAATGGTATCAGAAACAATCCATATAGAGTTTTACAATCGATCCAATGCTAGGCCATTACTGGTCAGTTGCTACAGTTTAGGTACTGGTACAATACTGGCAAACTACTGGCCTAGTACTGGCTAAGTACTGGATGATAATTTGGGCTCAGTACTTTATCCAGTCATTTGCCAGTGATGGCCCAGTACTGGCTGACAACCAGTTATTTGTCAATGGCACAGTACTGGTTGACAAAACCTTGGCTGTCAGTTGACAGTCGTAGCGTTGACTAAGTGTTAGTTTCGTTGTAACTACTGGCGATCCTATATGGGAAGAAGCAAAATTTCTCTAATATAATTGCATCCAAATAAAACGAATGGTTCATCAACGCAATAAATTTCAAAAAACCGTAAACTATCACAGATCAAGTAGCGCAATACTTCTTAACAGTAATTGTTATAATATTTATAGTTATAGTGTTAGTTATAATATAATAATTATAGTTATAATAAATAGTTATAGCAATGCAATTAAGACGGATATAGTTGTTACTGATGAATTTAATATAATGACAATGTGCGAATCGACAACTGTGAATCTCGCTTAAGATCAACGGCCCGTATTTGCGCGACTAGTACCTTTCGGTTGAACTTTAATGCGTCCTCTATCCCCTTATTCTCTATTCTCGTTGGGGCCGTGGTAGCTCTGTCGAGCGGTCTCCGAATGGAGCGCGCTCGCCGCTAATTGGATCCTCCAGATCCGCGCTTTGATTAATTATGGTGAAGCGCGTTTGCATCTTCGAATAGAATAGCGAGTGAGAGGCTTTTGCGCGAACGGTACTCATCGATATCGTTTTTTATTCGTGGCCCGCGACGCGATTCTGTTCTTTTGCGAATTTACGCCCAACGCACGTTTTTCTCGATCGCATTTGCTCGGCTGCCCCGGAATAAAAAAGCGGTCCTTGCCTCTCTCTCCTCGGAATCCCTCTCTTGCTCATGTAATATTCGATTAAATATTCCATCTCGGTTTACACACAGTACCCTATTTTCCATGTTTTATGGCTACATACGTCAAATACGGCGGATTTTATCTAAAAGCTTGAAGAGAGAGAAAACTCTACTCATCTCTAATAAAAATTTTTGCGATCCTATGCGTAAAGGGATAGAGAAGATACAGAAACGGAATAGAATTGAATATAATCGTTATTTATTAGAGCGAGATAGAAAGAGGAAGAAAGAGAGGGAGAGCGAGGGGAGAGAAAACAGAAAGGCGAAAGGGAGGGAAGGAAGGAGACATCATATTTTATTTAAAAACAATGTTCTATTAATAAATGTATATATTAAAACGTCTTATTATATATATTATTGTATTTTATCGGCTTTTTATCAATCAAAATTTGTAATAAATGATATCTCATGCAAGCAATTATGAGATAAGCATAACTAATTTATAGATATCATGACATGTGCAACATCATTAAAAAACAAGAAAAAATAAGTACATTTGTGATATCATCCTAACATGCGAAAGTGATGCTACTTATCGATGTTTCCAATCAACTCGAATCCGGTCGATCATTACGACGCTTAGCAATGGTTACATTAACGACATGTTCGACGCTCATTCGGCCGGTTGGCCAATTACATTTCGTGTGAAGGGTCTTCAACGTAGACGGCTGGGCTACATCCACGGGCCCATAAATTTATTGGACGTTGATGGCTGCGCGCGTAACAATCGGCTGACGTTACCCGGCAGGTAATAATCAAGCGTTGATGACGCTGGAAACAATATGTGCATCGATATCGCGAAATATAAACTACATACAGAAAATCTTTATAAAATTTTGAAAAAAGAGAAACAACTTTATTAGATAAATTCTTTTAAAGAAATTTGTTAAGCTATCCTTACAGAATCTAATATTTTATAGATATAAAAGAGACACGGATAAAGGATGTAACTTTAATGTAATCAAAGATAAACTTTCACATTTTATATATTGTCCGTCCTGTAGCTCTCTGTTTTCTTTTCAAGCGCACAAGCTCTGTGATACTTAAAGTGAAAGAAATACATGTTCATACCGCGAAGCAGGAGAACAGAAGAGTGAAGAGCGCAGAAGCAACTCTGAAAGAAACGATAAACTCGATCCCTTCGCACGCGGACGATACTTCGACGACAGTTTAGAACTCCATAATGTCATCGTTACCTCTTCCACATACTGTGCGCACAGCAGCCGGCATGCGATAGTTCTTGTACCAGCAGTGATACTGCCGACAATTCTATCTCGGTTAATGGCCATCGATGACGACGAGCAATTAAATTAGCGCGGATTACGAGACGCACGATGGTGGGCGCGAAATGAACGAGAGGCAGAGAGACCAGAGGAGGAAGAGTGGGTTGCGGAGGGGTTAGAGGGAAGGCGGATATAAATTTAGACTAGGCATGGCTAGAGCGGCACGATGTTTCAAACACATCTGTGCCGCGTGTGCGATCATCCCTCTCCCATCTCTGTCTTTCCCCCTCTTGTTCCTCCGATCTCTCTTCCACGCAATTTCTCTTCCCTGTACCTCCCGCTTCCTCACCTTTCCCAATTCTCAGTGGTCTCTCTCTCCCCCCCCCCCCCCCCCCCTCTCTCCCTCTCACTCTCACTCACTCACTCATTCATTCACTCATTCAATCCCACCACCCAATTCTCGCTCCTTCTCCAACGTTCTCTCTTTCTCTCTTGTTTCATCCCTATCGCACACACATTCACCCCCAACTGGCGAACACTCGCCGTGCCAAACCCGAATCGACCTGACGCTCTCTGTAGCCGATTACAAATCTGACCAATTAGGCGCACACTGCGCCTGCCGGATCGGAATTGGCAAACGTTCCGAGGGCGCCAACGCCGGCCGCGCGCTCTCTCTTCGAGAATCGCTACATCCCGGCCCAACAGCCTCCAACCATGCACTATCGCGCTCGTGTTCGCCACTCCTTCTCGCCGCTCGGGGATTAATATTAAATGCAGCGTCTGCGAGACCTCGACTTCGATCGGGAAACGCGGCTAATTAAGGTCCACCTGGTGCCCCTAATCCTTACTGCTGCACTGTTTTTGGGTTCGTTAGCCTGCCCCTTTGCCTCTTGGGCAAATTTTCAATTACATTCTTCGTACATTGTATTCTCTTTTGTGCATGAGTCTGAAATTAAATCGAGCTAATCAACAAGAAAGGTACAGTTTAAATACTTCACAAATAGATAATTGCATTTTCCAATTCTGTGGCAATTAATATAAAACAGTGTATTTACAAAATTTTAGTATGTCACTTGTCGATATTTAAAGATTGCTTTACACTAAACACATGGCTTCTCAAACAGCGTAGAAAACATTCCAAAAATAATTCTTTTTAAAAATAATTCTTTTTAAAAATAATTCGTTTTACATTTTCACAATATTTTTAACCAAAATCTGTATTCCGCTCAACAAATGAAGAATTTGATTTTCCTGTTTTCTTTATATAAATCGGATAAACGCTATGAATATTCCTACTTCCGCGCAATATCGGTATCTTGAACTGCTTTTCAATATTTTATTGAGGGCAAACGGGTCGTTGATCGCATTGTTTTCCCACATCCAAAAATTCGAATACACGAGCAACACACAGTCCGGCTATAATTTATTATTCGATGCTGGACCCCCAGCGCGGTCTCGATCTATACAGGCTGCTCATGTACATGCATACCAGCGGCAGTTTTGCAAGAGAGAGAGAGAGAGAGAGAGAGAGAAGGAGAAACGAGGTGAAAAGAGAGAGATGAACGAATCGCGAAATGAAAAAGAGGAACAGAGACAAAGGATGAGGGAAAATACCAAAAAAGAGGAATGGCAGCGCGGTCGTGTCGGTGTTTTATTGCCGGCGGATTTGTCGTATTGACCGACACTTGCGCGGGAATGAGAGGATGAGGAAAATCGAAAAGTGGGAGGGGCGAGAGTGACACCGATCGATAAAATCGGCTGAATTGAACGCTTCATGGATAATTTTCAAGTAAATAATCGTCACAAAGACATTATATTCGCAATAAATTTTAGAAATGACCACTGTTAGAGCGTGGGAAAAATATTAGGACAACATAATCTTGGAAATATTCACATGGAAAGAACAAATTTGCCGAAATATTAAAAAATTTAGCTAGATACAAATTTGCAAATAATTTTATTGGACCATCAATATGTAAGACACTGTAGAAGACGCTCAAGCATAATAGCCAATGCTGCAAAAAGTTTAGACATTCAAGCAACCCACTTAAGGGGATAAAGCCGTCTGTATTATCGACTAAACCATACAATTTTTGTACAACAGTTACTTTTCCCTCTTTTACAGATTCGAAAATCCTTTTCCAGGATTAAAGTATACGTATCCGTAAGATGGAGTTTATGCTAAAAACAACAAAAAATTTCAAAATTGAGATCTTCTCTACCATTTCTTATATCTCTACCAGTTCAATATAATGCTTTAGAGCTATCACGTCGTGGCAATATTTGCTTCATATGAAAGCTGTGCGATCTAAACTTACAAAAAAGAAGTCCATAGATTAGTAGTTTGCACGAAAAAATAACGTGTTCTTAGAATTGGACTTCTAATTAAAACATTTAATTAAAACGTTATCATTATACGAAAATTTATTTTTGTGTGAGATATTGATATAATAATATGTAATGATATGTAAATAATACGTAAATTGTTTATGTGTAAGTCCTATTTACAATATAACTAATCGTCTTTACGATCTCCTGAAGCGTCTTATATAATAATTATTTCGATGATTTAACAAAATCATTTTTAAAACTATATATCTATATTTAAAGAATGATGTTAAAATTTGATTTTTCGGCCAAAATAATAAAGTTCTAATTTGTTTATAAAGATATACAAATTATATGTCATATTAAAAAGCTACTTGAGCGAAGTAGAGTGGTATATTGATGTCTTAGAAAAATATTGAGAAAACGTGAAAAAAATCGTTATCAAAGACAATAAAACATGAGCGGAAAACGCCATATACGATCAAGACAATTTTTCGTGGCTAATAATATTTCTTATGAATTTATACAAGTTTCCAGTTCAAATAAATTGTGCACCGATGATTTTTGAAACTCAGTCCTAAACTAAAACTAGAGTAGTATCATAAATTAAATTGACAAACAATATGTATATATGTATATCCCATACAGCACCGATTATTGCGGAAAGTTTTCAGAAATGTTTCAACCTTTCACGTCTCGTGTGCAACAATTCTGAAAGGATTCTGCAATATGTCATATGAAATGCTTTAACAGAAATGTTTCTAAGATCTATTATATGCAATAAATTGAAAAACATGTTTCAACAGAAAAAAAAATCATGATGTTAAAATGGCTCCAATAATAGAAACCATTATTTAGCCAAGTACTTTTGGTATTTTAAAGAAAGGAAAAATATGCAAGCACAAATTACTCAATCGTGTGTAGTGTAGTCCTTTAATATATAATTTATACATCTCGAAACTTTTTTATTTTAACCGAAAAACAAACAAAATTTAACATCCTCCTTTTCAGATACTTTAGCGAAAGTGTTCTTTCCATGCATAAAACGTTGGATTCCCGAATGTTATTTCGAATAGCTTTCAATACGCGTTCCGCAACATGAACAAACCGTCCTCAATTTGTCAGAGTTGTGCCCCAAGTTGCCGCACTTAGGACAGAAATTTATTATCATCAAGTAATGACGTAATTTCTCCCGGCAAAGTGGTGCTCCGGAAAGTTCCGGCGTGGGTTATTTCGCGCGAAATCGCTTCAAGGATTTCGACGTATTCCACGAAGTTACGGAAACGCACTTGTAAGCAGACCACAGGGAGATTGAAAGTTCGTAGCTGCATCGCGGTCGGTGGACGACGGAACGGAGCAAGCCGACGTTATAAAAATTACATGCATTTCCATCTGCGAGCGATAACATCAATCCACAAGTCTCAGGAATAAAAGAATGGTGGAATGAGTCCCGCTGAATCGTCCGTTGATTCACATTTCCCCCGATGGTTTCTCTTTTCTCTCGAACGTGGCCCTCATACCTTCCTTTCGTTCGTCTAAATCCCGCATACTTCTTTCTTTCGGCACGAGGAAGATTGAAACTGCGGATGGAGCCCCGCGAGAATCTCACAAGAATCACGCACGCAGGGTGGAATTCAAGATACTTGATGGTGTTTTTCTTAAAAGCACGTACGAATTTTAACGCCATTATAAAACATTAATAGCAGATTTACTGTATAAATAGGAACCTTTTGGAAAATTTTTGGTTTATAAAATCTGATCTCTCTCTCTCTCTCTCTCTTAAAACTCATAAATAGTAATATGCGTTTGAAAATTACTAAAGCACTTCGTCGATTTACTGTCTAGTTAACGAATTATAATATATTCCCACATATTAGCTTAATGTGAAATTAAAATTCACGATTACATGTGTGTGTGTGGATTCTGTAGCCTAATTACACAAGAAACAATTAATTTTACTGTAAAAAAATAACATTTATGTGTTAACTTAGATTTTGAAAACTTATCTATCAAATCCACTTTAAAATCTCTTAATGTGACAGTAATTGGGTCTTTTACCCTGTGATTATAATTGCATGGTAAAATAATTACGACTAATAGTTCCATTTTTATAGTTATTACTACTATAATGTAATAATAATTATATTTATAGTTCTACCAAAAATGTATAATTGGAAATGACTATAGTTAAATTATTGTAATTGCGATAATTTTTTCACAATGTAATATCAGTGAGCTACTCTCTTTTGTATATTGTTTTCTGCTGTCAGAAATTCTATTTTTTTTATAACAACTCGCGAAACACATAAGAATGTATGCGAATATGTATTCTATACTTCATATTACTAAAACAAATATATAATTTATACTTCATATTACTAATAGTATAATACTAACCGATACTAATTGAATTTCGAATCATAAAAGAAAGAAATGATCAAAGAAACAATATTTTTAGCAAGAAATTTTTAAAAATAAAAATTAAAAAAATTTTTCTGAGTTTTGATAAAATTCCTTAAAAATCCTTGTTGAAGGATTTTCCGATAAAAAGGAAATCCTCCAAAAATTTCAGATTCTTCAAGTATTTGTAGACAATAAACACCCTATTATTAAATTAATAAAAATCTAATATAAAGAAAGAAAATAGAATAAAAGCTATGATCGCATGTAAAACTCTTTATTCTTTTATACCGGCGTGAATAATCAATTTAAGGATTAATAATGAAGAGAGTTCGAAATCTGGCAGTTGGTTTGGCAGCCAGTCAAACCGTGTTGGAGTGATATTCTAATCGTTCACCAGCTGCGGATGTAAAAAGAGAAAAAGAAAAGGAAATAAAGATGACGTCAAGTAAAACACGAGCGATAGAGAAGAAAGAGAGAAATCGTTAACGCGAGTCCAAGTTCGACTTGAATAGCTGACGTTTCTCGTCTTTCAGTAAGTGTCGCATTTTAAGCGTTGAGGATCAACGAGACCTCGACTTCAGCTTCTGTTCGCATTATGGCAGAGGCATCCGAGGTCGGTGCGGAGAATGTAAATCTCGACGGTACTTGGCTATGACGCTCTTTTTAGTTACGTGATATTCTCCAGTAGTATGCAACCGATCGAATGGGCTCTTTAACCGAAGTGTGTCAAGAACTGTAAAAACGGATTTAACATAATAAACTCGCCTCTTGGCAGTATAGCGTCAGTAAGGATTTAATGGGATATGTGATTCTTGTAATATTCCTTACGATCAGTACTATCATAGCCAATTTAAAAAATTGAAGAGGAAAGCATGTATCGCTCTAATGCACATAAAAATTTCCTGTGGATATATACATATACATTATTTCTACGAAAATATTTATATTATATTGCGCATGAAAGGATCAGTTTCAAAGCTAAAAATAAAAATAGAAGAAATTCTCATTGAATTATATATGGTAAATATTATAAAAAAAATAAGAATCGCAAAATATTTTTTACTTCATTTGTAAATGGAAAGTATAATTGTGACGGACATATACGGATACAAATTGTAATAACCTTTGAACTGTAAGAATAATACAATAAAATTCTCGCATCGTCGTCGATACGTAAAATAATCGAATACGCGATGCGCCGTATTCGTATGAATTTATTTAAATTTGATATATACACAAACAACACATACACACACACAGAGATTGTAGGACGGCCAGATTGACATTAAAATAAAGAAGCAAATTTCATTGCTTCGGTAACGCGGCTCTCCCTTTACCGGCAAATGTACACAGCGCGAGAAATCCTTCGATCTAGAGGGGGCACTTCACGTCCGCGCGTAAAAAAATTCACTTTGCATTTTTACAATTTGCCGGAAAAAGGGATTGACGTGGGATTGCCGGTGACGAGACGCAGTCGCTTTCGACGCAATTCAGAAGGGTCGGCGGCCTTCGTCGTTGCGTCTTCGCTCATAGCCACGGTACTTAAGGCACTCGTCTGCCGACGATTCAAATTTTAATTCAATTACGAAAACGCGACAAAAACCGTACCTTTTCTTACATCTCCAACAGCCAGTTTTGCTTTTTTTTCTCCTGGAAATTCTCCACGCTTTATCCCCACCTCCCTGTGTTGCATCCCCACAGCGAAATCTAAATTTAATTATGACCCTTCACGTAGCGTTTTAGTACTCACACCATCGTCCGTGGCTTATCTCCTTGCATCATCCGCATTGGACGGAAAGTCGCGCGATTTTGCCCCTTTCTCTTTCTCTGAGTCGGAACAGAATCGTGAAAAGTACTTGAAATCTTAAAGGATATTTAATACTCCCATTAGTTCTTGATCTTCTCTTTCACATCGTGTCTGTCGCCGATAATTTATTATCACGTCACAAATACTACTAAACCTCAAAAGTAACTCAAGATAAAAAAATTATTATTATTATGTAACAGCAACAATTATGTTTCTTACATTAAATAAATATTCTCTGAGCTAAGATATTAATGAACAAATTAAGCTTGTTATATTCTAAACAATAGAAAAACAAAGGGAGGTCAAATAGACGAGCAAATAAAGATGAAGGAGATAACTTATTAAATTGCAACTACTAGTCTGTGCAAACTACTAGTCTGTGGACTACTATTTTGTAAGTACAGATTACACGGCTTTTATACAAAGCAAATGTTATCACGATGTGACAGCTCTCTAGAGCGCCATATTGGACTAAAAAATGGTAAAGATTTCAATTTCGAAACTTTTTGTCGTTCTTAGCATATACTCCACCTCACAGGCACGTATTGATGCGTATACTTTAATCTTGGAAAAGGATTTTCGAATCAGTAAAGGAGGAAAAAGGTAATTGTTATACAAAAATTATTGCGTTTAGTATCAATTTTTTCAAACAAGTATTTTTCTAACTGCCTTTACAGATTAAAAAATCCTTCCCCATAATTAAAGTACAAACGATAATGTAGTCCAAACCGGTCGACTTTATGTCAAAAACGAAAAAAAGGTGGAAAATTACAGTTTTGTTACCGACTTTTAGACGTCGACTCGTAATAATACTTTATATACTAGACCAAGAGGCCACTGTAGTAATTTTGTTACCTATAGCGACAAGTATGGAAAGTTGGTAACTTTTTATTTCATGTAAAACATAAAAACAATACATATATATTTAAGCCCGATCGCGGTCGCTTGAAGGGGAGGTGGACTTTTCCCAAATACGTACAACTTTACATGGAAATTCCATGTAAAGGATTACCACAGATACCTATCTCGTGCGTGAAAGCTAAATTTATTTTTAAGCACAAAAACACATATACCTATCTTGAAGAATTGTTATTGTTGCGAGATGTAATTACAGTCATTAAAACTTGGAAACATGATATTTCGAGAAAACTTATTTGACGTTCCCGAGTTTCTACCATTTTTTTTAAAAATTGCTGCCCGAGCAGTCATTCTTTATATTTTCCAAGCATAGCGCTCCTTTAAATGCGCGTTCAATATTCGTAATGAAGAACTGCATCTACTTCACAGTCTTCATTCATTCATCGCGAATGCCTTTGTCCAGTCCTTGTCTTTCTTCGCTGAATTCGCGTACGTACGGATTCCCTTTCTTCACTTCTTGCGAATCTGTCCATTTCCTCTTTCCATTTTATTTATTTATCCAGCCATCTTGCTACGGCATCAATTTCCCTTGAGACCTTGTAGCCTCCACGATAATTAAACTAATACCAATTAAACGTATACCGACGACCGTTAATTAATGGTTTCTGTACCATTCGAGCGCGGCTGCCGTGCTGTTTGTAATATTGCGTTATGCGAGCGCGAGTTTGGGTGGCTGCTAATTTTAATGCGACGCGGCCACTCTCAAGCGATGGGGATTATGTTTTCTCGCGTAATGTTTACATAATTTCCTTTCTCGTATTTTGTTCGCCTAATAAATTTCTCGTGCATGACTTATTAAATCCATGAGCGGATTAATTTCTTGGGTACCTGGTTTTAATTAAAAAAACGGAATGGCTAGCAGCTTGGAATGCTTATCAATAAATGTACATGAGGTTTTGCGTGTATTATAATCATTTGGTAATTGCGTATAAACGTGATATTATATAAATGTATCATATGTGACATGGTATCATTTCAAATGTTCCAGATACATAAATATCCTAAAGCGCACTCTTGATTACGAATACTTGATAAATATTTAAAACATTTGCGTAATACTTTTACTTTACAACTTTAATTGAACGCAAAATCTTTAAAGAACATATTTAATCGTCTATCTTTGTGCCCAGCTTAATGCCAAGATCTTCTGGATGTCGGGAATCTGAATGAGAGGTATGAAATTACAAAAATCTGGATCGGTCCTTCCGGTACGACCTGGTATTTAATGCGATAGAACGGGGTATTCTAATTAAACGGTACACGTCTGACCTACGAATGGAATGCCAAGACCGGCATCGATTACCCAACCAATTTGCGATGAGACTTGCCGTCTCTCTGTCTCCCTTCGAGTCAGTTTCCGTGAATCTCTACGAGAAAATGCCACGAATGCGGCTGTGTCTCACACTTAAGATCAAAGAATGCGACGACGATGAAGTCGAAAGACCGATGAATTAGCGGGAGTGGTTAAACAACAAAAAGAATAAGCTTTACACGCGGGTAGTCTCTATTAATATTATAATTAGGAAGAAACAAGAGAAGAAAAAAGGAAGAATTATACAATCATGAAAAATGAGATGTGGTATATATAAAGGGCATCGAATTTTTTTTATAATGTAATATAACTTCTTAATTTCACTCTATTAATTTCTCATTTTAATTAAAATTTTCAATTGCTGGAGAATATAAGTTTCAGTGCATTTCTTGAGTTGAAAAGGATGACTTTAATGCAAATCCAATATATGAACTATATGTATGACTTAAATTTTCTGTGAAAAATAACACTATATTGCATACACAAAAATATATTTACACATTTAATCGTTTATAATATAGTGTTATTTCTATGCGGAAAACTAAATTACACGCACATGAAGATTTATTATATACTTGGATCTGCAATGTTAGAAGAAACGAGAAAAGAGCTATAGTTATTTCGGTCTGACGTCTAAGATCGCGATCTTAAATTCCCGTAAAATTTCGCGACGGAAATGAAAAAGCAAAGCACAATTCGCATGGGAACTGATCCGCGTCAACTGTGAACCGCAACATATCCGCCGTGCGTTCTCGTGGACGGGCTACGGGTAGGATTAAGTAGCGACGCGTGCTTCCTGACAGCTCCATGCCCGGGCCCTTAATTCGCTCCTCGAGGGAACGTGACCTGGGGATAAATTTGAATTTGCACAAACTGCACTTGCCTCTTCGCGTCGGCGGGACTCAAAAGAGAGGAGAGATAGGGTGGTAGCCAAGTTCGACGACGAGTAGACGAAGGTAGAAAGAGAGAGATTATAGCATCGGATGGAAAGAGAGGGAAAGAAAGGGAATCGAGACAACGGTCTTAATAGCCGGTACAATAGAGGCTAGGCGGACAGAGGTATGATCTTCGAGTCTTTTACGTCGCACTTGACGAAACAATAGTCGAACGAGCGAGCCCGGTAGAGCGATAGACTGGCGTGCTGTTAGACGGAGAAGAGATAGAGGGTTAGTTGAGAAATGCCGAAAGAGAGAGAAAGGAAGAGCATAGGAGAGAGAGGGGGGAAGGGAAAGGGAGAGAAAAGGAGAGGAAGTAAGAGAGGGAGAGAGAGAGGAAGAAGGAGGGGAGGGAGAGAGGGGGGGACGGAGAGTGTACACTCGGTAGACGACGAGGACGAGGACGAGGACAACAATCGTAGCCCCGGGTCGAGTTTTAACGACGTGCTCGGACACAGTCATCGCATCCCTCCACCTCAGTTGCACCGAGTTGCATGTAAGCCTCGTGCATCCCCTTACCTACCTCGTCGCTCTTTTACCCTCCGATCCTCTTGTCTTCGTTGATCCGAGAAGCCATCTCGCTCTCGTACTCGCCCGAAACGGAGCGAATGGGAGAACAGCTCGAGAGCTTCGCTTTACCGAACTGTTATACTAAATTCCGTATACTTCGCGACCTCGCGTTAAACGTTCGCCATGGCAACGAAACAAATCCTCCGAAGTGAATGGGTTTGAATAAATAACTGTACGAGCAAACGAACCATCAAGATACATTCCCGGGTAATTCGTCTCTTATTAAATAAAAATATTTTCACACAATTATATTAAAAATGTATCACAAAACCAAATTTCAATGGATTCAAATCTGTGCCCAGACTGGACGTTAAAAGTATTACGTAATAATAGAATTAAGATTTAATGACTAATTTAATACATAGTATATTGTGATGGCATATTTATAATAATATTAATTACTAATAGCAATGAACGATTGATGAATAACGATGATTGAATAATGACGGTGAGCGATGGATTATAACGCGTAATTACAATATATAAATAAAAACTACGCTACGAGACGAGAAAATTATTCGAACAAACACTTCTTCAATATCACCCATGTACTTTTACTCTGGAATTATTCATATCAGTTACCAATAATTCATACGAGAACATCAACCGCTACTTCTTCCTTTTCCTTCTCGTCCCTCTAGTTTACTAGCTTCTAGCTTTACAACGCATCTTTTATGATTCGAATCTGCTTTGTGAGCACTCCGTCGCTTAACACGGAAACTTTCGGCCGTCTCATCCCCTCGTCACCTCCACGATCGTGTCCCTTTGCGTTTGCCGGAGCTTTATTGCGCGCGACGTTACATATCAGCGACGATGACAGTTTCTATTGCACAAGCATTTCTGTGTACACGACAGTAGATAATGCGCGCCAATCAACGATCATCATGAAGCTGTGAGACGCATAACGAAAACTCCTCCGAATCGTAAAACGCATGTAGTCGGATAATTAAACATAGCGATCGATAGAAAGTTCCACTTCCAAGAAGTTCAGGGCCCCTATTCTTGAAAAGAAACGTATACGGAGACTAGGGATATACTATAATATATTATACGTAACATATACTATAGTATTAGGTTAGGAAAAAAGTCCCTTTACAAGTAAAGGTAAAAAGACTTTTAAAGGACATTAAATAACTGTGAGTCAATTGAGGTGAGAATATAGTAAAATGGATATTTAGCTCGTTCATACTAGCCACGAAAATTCCAAGATCTACCATGTATTGATCGATATGATATATGTACACTGAAAATGACTCGATATGAGTTGAAACGTTTGTAATTTTAATATAACTGAGAAGAATATATAATATTTTATTATTAAGAGTTGATAGCACAATAATCCTGCTTGGCTCGGAGTCCTTTTTTAATTATTTATTTCGTTTTTAAAGAAAGGGTTTTAAAGCTAGAAATTTCTACTTTTGAAGGGTCACTATATTTTTTGAATTTATGTGAGTTTTGTAATTTTCACATATAGAAAACTATGAGCTGAAAAAAATGAAAAATTTTCTTTTCACTTTGTAGGTCTGTAGTGTGCCCAAAAAAAATTTGAGCAAATTTTTAACTATCTATCGTGAAAGCTGGGAGCTTTCCTTACAAAATCGTTTTTAAAAATGTTCCTACGATTTTTTATTCCTGACTTACTCGCGGATTAAGTAAAAAGAAACATTCTGACTTTATAACTCCGTTAAAAATCATAGTATCGCAATTAAAAATACAGATTCTTAAAGCTGAAAAGTTGCTCTATCAAGTGGTGTAATTGCCAATTTTTTAAAAACAGAATATATGGGTTGCTAAAAGTCTTTTTTACCAACTTGTAAAAAGACTTTTTCTCTAACCCAATATTTCCCTAGCTTTTCGTATGCGTTTCTTTTCAAAAATAGAGGCCCAGAACGAGCGACATGAAACCTCGAAAGAGATATCGAGATATTCTTTTCGATATTCATATAAAATGAGAATATAGCACAGAAATATAGTGAGAATATAGCGCATATAGTATAAAAACTTGCAGTAACATTGCTAAAACGTTCCAATGTTACTGCAATATTACTGGGACGTTGCAATGTTGCTGCAATATTGTTAAAACGACGCAATGTTGTTGCAATATTACCGAGACATTCCAATATTACTGCAAAATTGCTAGAATGACTTGTGCTACATAGGAAGCGTCAAAGAGATTTGGCTTGAAATAAATTGAAGAAAAAAGCTGCGATGAAAAATATAATTATGAAGATAGAAGTACGAGGCACTAATAGTTAATAGGGGCCCGGAGTAAAGTGTAGTAAAAATTCATTTGCACATTAGAAGGGATGACATGAGAAATATAAAGAGCGTGAAAAATGTCCCTGACGTTTTCCGAGCGTGGTGAGAGGCCGCACAGCCGCCTTAGAAAGAAGGAGGAAAAAAATTACATTTCGTAATAAATTATACGGAAAGAAATAGACGGCTAATTAATTAAAGTGGCAATTCGCAGACGCGCGCCGTTGCGAGACGCGCGGCTTGCGCTTGTTCCGGAGCAGGCGGAAATACATAGGTCCCGCGGTTTCGCGGATAATTTATGCACGCGCGTGGGTATTGTGCGAGCGGAGTAATACCGCCGAGTGTAATACTTCGGCGCGTCCTTTATGACACCTGCGCCTCATCCTTTGTCTATCGTCTCATTCGTCCTTTGCGTAAACAGATTCATCGCAACGAATGTAAGGGCGGGCGGCGGTTAAAGAACAGCCGTTTGTCTCTGAGATTTCTCTATATTTAATTGTTCGTCAAGAGAATTCTATATGTACAAATGTTTCTATTGATTAAAATAAAAGTTCGTAGCTTCATTTATATCATATCCACATATTTTTTAAAAATTTGGCAATTATATCATTCAATATAATATAGCAAAGATTCAGTTTTAAGAATGTTTTTTGAAGTGCGATACAATAATGTTTAATGTAGGTTATGAGTTTATAAGCTATCAAGTCAAAATGCTTCTTTTATTTAATCCATGATAATTCAGTAACAACAAATCTTAGAAATATTTAAAAAAACGATTTTATAGGAAAAAAAACTTTAAGCTTTTATGTTAGAAAGATGAAAATTTTCGAAAATTTTTTGGGCACGTGAATTACAAAGCGAGAAGAAAATTTCCCATTTTATCCAACTATTGTAGTAGCTTTTTATATATAACAATTATTAAACTCTCAAAAACTCAAGAAACATAGCGATCTTTCGAAAGTAGAAATTTTGAGCTTTAAAATCCTTTTTTACGTTTAAATTTCGTTTATTTTTAACAAAATTACAATTATTTAAATTTGGAAACTTCTAGCGCTACGAATTTTTATTCTAATCTATGTTACATTATATCGACTTTTATATAAACATAACTTCTACTCACGGAAGTTGATCCAGACATGGAGACAATGATCGAATAAAGAAAATATAAAATCATTGAAGTTCTACCGGAGTTAAAATAAAAATTTTCAATTGTTGGTTGTTGCGCTCTGTGTTGCAATTTTAAGATTGATCTTGCCTACGTCCATTCTTTCTGACATGCTTCGATTTGTGACACAATAGTATTTAACACATAATAGCATAGCTGACTATGTCGTGTATTACGAAAATACTTTACTCGTTTTCAACATGAACGTTTTTCATGTTTATTATACTGAGAGGAAAGCGCGAGGACGACTATAATTTGTAGTCATTTTCGGAGCCAACCATATATTCTTTTGGTGTATAGAACTAAATATAATTATTATTACTAACATTATAGCAGTAATAATTATAAATATGGTGTTTCTAACTAAATTTATTTAACATGCAATTACAGTCACAAATACCAACCACTTTTCTCTCAGTGTAATTTTTCAAAAATATTCTGAAAACAAAACTTTTAGTGCATAAAGTTTATTTTTTCTGTATAAAAATGTTTTAATCTCTTTTCATCATGTCTTAATATCTTATCATGCCTTCAGACGTGTGTCTTTAGTTTATTAGTAGAACTAAGTACGCTGTGTAATAAAGTAGCAGTATAATAGCATCTATTATACTACAAATAGATTAGTCATAGCTGGAATCTAGAAAATGACGGGTAATCAGAGATAAGACAGGCATTGCAATTACTGTTGACGTAACAGGTCCGAGAGCTATTTGCAATAAGAAAATTACCTCTATCATTTAGTAACGTTCTTACTGTACGAAGTGCCATTCCAATGAACGGTTAAATCTCGTGTTGGAGAAAGTTATCTCCTCGAAGCGATGAGCTCCGTGTCTACGAGTGCGTATTGCTTTCCGTTTTCTTCGTAATACCTGTACCTCTATCTACCTGTACTATCTATCTATCTATCTACCTGCCAACCCTCTCAACGGAAATCAGCCCGAGGGAGTGAATGGGTCCCAGAGAAAGGAAGCCATAATACAGAATCTATCGTATAGATAGAAGGAAATTTAATAAATCAAAGATAATAAATTCTTTCTACTATTATCGTCCTTTTCCATTGGTTGTGATTTAATAAATTAATCAGAGATATAACTATCTCTACTGTATGATATTGAAGTGCTATAGATAGATACCCATTCCTGGTGCTACCTGCAGCAATAAAAAATGATGCACCGCTTTTACCGTTTAATATTTCCTAAGCACTAGCGCCTGTAAATGGCTAAATCACGTCTGCTATTTGAGAGCGCTATCTCATCATGCGTGTGCGAGAGTGCGTCCTCTCTTCTCTCCGCGTCCTAGCACCTGTACCACCAACGGCACCAACTACCTACCACCCATTCCCCTCCCCCAACACCCTCTCGGCGGAAGCCAGCGCTCGCGCGAGAGAAACTCCATGAAGAGGGGCAACCACCCCGCGTTCGACGAAGAGGATGTAGCGAGAGAAAGGGTGGCACGCATGCGCTTCGGCACTCGCGGGGGATTACCCGGCGCGATCAGTCGTGGCCGGCGGTGCCGGAGGCCAAAGACTCTCATCGCGAGGGTAGTAGACGCGCGTCGCATTTTCCGCCGGACCTCTTCCGCTCTCGGGTATACTTATCTGTGTCCTCCTCACCTCCCCTCATCCCGTTGTCCCGGTCTTCCGCTGCCACCCCCGTCGCAACCCACCGCGCGATATCTAAACCGTCGCCGGCTTTTAGATCGGCCGCGCGCCGCGTATGCACCGCGTGCACTCGCAGCAGCATCGCCGTCGACACCGCGACGACACGCCGCTCGTTCTCTCCGCCGGCCACCATCGCCACCGGGTCCCTGCGTCGCGGATCGTGCACGTCGCCGACGACGGCGAGGACGACGAGAACGACGACGGCGGCAGTGACTCGGCAACGACTCGACGGCAACGCGGTAGATCACGAGGACCTGGGTAACGCTGAAACGGACGTGCATTCCTCTTTGAAGACTAGGCATCGAGCTCGGTCGAGCGTGGGATTCAACCACAAGATCGAAGGATGCTGGCCCGCTGCCTAATCTTCGCAGGTAAGTCCTCCTTTAACGTCTCTTTTTATTATCGCAAATTTTCCGTTACAGATCGATTTCTCTGTAGTGAATAAAATAGAAAGCCGACAGTGGCATAAGCATCGAAAAAGGATCTATTAGACTGATATTCGCGCGTTACTGGTTCAAATTAAATTTAAATTAACAGATCTCTTGTTTCACTTTTTCTTTAGAGTTTTATAGTTTTATAGTATAGACAGGAAATTAAAGTTTAATTAAATGAAAGTAATGTTACTGGTGCAATCGACGCTCAAAGGAAAAAGTGAATTTAAACGACCGTTTGTTCGAACTTCTTCATTTCTACAGAATGTCGGATTATATTATGTGCATACTGATCCAGGGATTTTGCCCTTTTCACGATAACGTTGAGAAACTCGTTCTCCGCTCCGTTATACTTGATCGGAAATGTGCATTGATATCGCGTGATGGTTTGATCGTTATTCCAACGATATCTCCGTTTATTTCGAAAATTTGAACTTTTCCGTGCAACCTGTGCATATTTATTAATAAATATGGCGAAGTCGTCGCTTAGTAAATGTTTTATGAACGGAATTTTGCGAAGCAAATGCTCCGCTGCCATTGCGACAAGATGTTGCGTCGCTTTATTAGAAAAAGAAAAAAAAAACAGTTTCCAAGTAGCTCATATCGCAGATACCATAAACATCGAAGTTCCGAGTTAGTGCGAACCAAATTTTCATTTTGACTTTACGATTTGCCGTACACGTGACTCCTGAATAGTGCGTACCGTAGTGAGTATCGTAAATTTCGTCCATATACTATCCGCACAATCGGATGCGATTTTGGAATCGTCGCATTTCGAATACAATAAATCTTTTAACGTAAAATTCGATATTTATACATATATGGAAAGAACAGTTTTGCTAAAGTATCTAAAAAATTTAGCTAGATACTGATCTGAAAATAATTTTATTGGAATCATTAAAATAATTAGGTACAATGTAAAACCCTCAAGCTGATTAAAATGTCAGATTAGAATGTCAAATATTTTGCAGCATTGTTCATCATGCTTGAATTTCCTACATAATTACTTTGATGATTCAGGAACTACCTAAATTTTTAGATACTTCAGTAAAATCGTTCTTTTTACGTATATCAACCGATGGAGCTACAGCGAGTCGTGATCTCTCGTTTTACTTTCCGCTACTCGCACTGTACGTTATATTAAGTGTCCTAGATGCTGAAAGGGGCTGCGTTATAATAAAAACGACTGTTCGTAGCGTGATATCACGGCTGCGACGTCGCAGCGTGTAATTGAAGCGATCGAAGTGTAAATTTGCTCGTGCGAAAGTTTCGCGTCGCGGCGGAACATCCGTACGCGTTATCGTGACGCCGGTTACCGCACGTCCATACTATTTTCCCGTGGAAACAATTTCAGCGCAACCGTCCAACTTCCTGCGCGTGTAAACGCGCGTGTGACACGACGTGCGCGCGTGTTCTCTCCCGCGTCTATAGTTGCGATGTGCTTCGAAAAGTTTCGTTGGAAACAAGATAGAACAGGGCGCGGGCGCGCGTAAGCACACCAACGCTTACGGAAATCTAATTCCACGAAGCTGCACACTAACAAGTTCGTCCTGCGTAAAGAAACCTTAGCGAAACTCGTGGATCTACTCAAATTTTATGAGGCACGTACGTGACTGTAATTAGATACGCGATTTAGATGATGGAAAAATACTACAGAGAGAAAAGTTCTATTTAGAACAATATTAATTTAATGATATAATGTTTTTTTGATGTAAAAGTTTCTTTCTAAATTGGCTCTCTTCTACATTTTCTCATGTTTTCTAAATCCATGATGTCTTCTGTTTTCGATAGTCGATATAATGAATAATGAGATACGGGATATGCTCAAAGAAATTATAACGCATGTTCTGTTAAAGTAAAGCTCCTGATTGGTCATGACTATATTTGTATCATGACGTTATATAAATGAGAATAACATATTAAAGCTTCTTGCATACCATTTGTAGATAAAGAGAATTTGGATAAAACAAAGTAATAAGATCGCTTTTGATCCTTCTGAGGACCGGTATGTTTTGATCGACTTTTTTATTTTAAAAGAGCTAGAACTTTTTTGTTAATGTCATGGGGTTGAGTGGCGAAAAAGGTGGCGCTACTGTCGAGTCCCTTCGGGAGGCTTTCGCGATCCGAAAAAAAATGACATTTCTTATATTTTTTCGACTAAATATCATTAGATACTGTTAGAATAATTAAAAATTAACTGAAATGATTCAAAGTCCCTAAAGGGGCCTCTGGTCCTCCAAAGATTAAAATACTTATAAAAATAAGCCGAAGCTTTCCTTACTTCCCTTTTCCCTGACAGTCAGTAAATATAGTCGTAAGACACATGAAATGAAAATACACCTATAGGCTTTTAAATCTATTTTCACTTTATGTCATTTACGACTATATTTGCTGATTATTAGGGAGGAGGTAAGAAAAACTTCGACTCATTTTTAAATATTTAAAGCAATCTTATTTGTTTTATCCAAATTCTCTTCATTCAGAAACAAGAAATTTTAATGTGTCATTTCCACTTATGACCTTACAATTCAATATGGCCGCGGTGACTAATTAGGAATCTTAAACGCGAAAAAGTGATAGATATGATAATAATGATAATAATAACGGTAAAAAAATTTTATTTCTAAATATTATATATGTATAATCACTTGATTCCGCCATTCGAAAAATATGAAATATATGAATATTCAGAAACAGCTAAATGCGCGAATAATTCTCATCAATGTACATTTATCATTACGTTGTTTATACATTAAAATCAATGCATTATAGTATTACCGTAAACTGAAACTTTGCCTTATTTAATATCGCAATACGGGAAAGAGAAATATATTTTGCAGCCAAAATTATTCGCGTTGTAATATCGATCATTAAATTACCTCGTTCGTCAGCCGTACTCGCGAGCGTACTCGAAATTATTTAGGTCAACGAAAAATCGTGCTGCCATGAGAGTGTATAAAAAGCTCCAATCTCTGCGCTCTCATTTATCTCGCTTAAGGACGTTAATTAATCGCGAAAGTCAACTGTACCGTCCGTCTTCTTAATAACTCCCTTAATGATACATAAAGACGATAAACTCGAGACGTGTACAAGGAAGAACTATCAATTACGAACTTTTCGACGTCTTTCTGCTGTACGTTTCTCTGGCGACGAATGCAATCATCTTTCAGACAGCTGAGGGCCTGTAGAAAAGAAGAAGAGCCGATAACGATCGGAACGCATCTTGAGATTCTTCTCGTTAACGTTCCTGCTTTCTTTCGCCTCCGCGCAGGAAGCTTTGTGTAGTTTCCTAAAGGAGCTCGCCACCGTCGTTGTCGCCACCGCCACCGTTTTACCCCCTCGTTCCGCACTAATTGCGGACAATCCTGGACTTGAAATCTCTCGAATCCGAGGAAGCCTTTAATCTCGACTGCCGTGCTTTAACGATGTCGCCCGTGTTTCGTAAAACGACGTTCTGAAATTTAAGCGCTCAGGAGAGTGGAAGAGCCACCCTTAATAAGACTTCTCTCCTTCTTATATCAGATAACATCCTTTTCTTTATCTTTCTCACTCATGATCTTCTCGCGCATCCGAATTGGGATATCAATATTAATAATAATTTCTGATTAAGTAAATATCTTCAAAAACTTTGCCCAGTTTGATCTCGCGAGTACACTTATTAATTGTATTCCATTTTGTAGACAATAATAAATATGCAGGGTGTCCCACGGGAAGGTGTTGAAACTCATTAAAAATTACAGAATTTCCTCTTTTGAGCGCAATTTTTGTTTTTTTAATAACTGAGTACCTTCGAAAATGACAGCTGATTAGTTTCAACACTTTTCCGTGGGACACCCTATATTAAAAATTATTTTAAATCCTTAACCCTCTGCAGAAAAAAAACAATTCTGATATTTTAAAGATGTCACTTATTCAATTGATCATCATCAGAGCTCATTATCAAAGCTGAGGAATATCATTGATATCCTCAGAATGTATTCGTATGTCTTCAAGATCTATGGCATCCTAGATATCAAATGTATGACATAGGTACAGCAATCTATAGTAGGGGAATTAGTCTAAATATTTTAGAGAGTAGCGAAATAAATGTATCTCACATACCACATCGAAGAGGTCGTAACACTGATCTGTAGCTGTTGTTACAGTTGGCACTTATGCAGTTTTAATTTACTCTTTATGCTTTATATTCTATAATTTGACGTACTACTCTTATACGCGAGGAGATAAATCTAATAAAATAAATAAATATAGGTGAAGTAGTCGTTTCAAGTCCTTTTAGTTGGTTATAATCAACTAAAAGGACTACTTCACCTATGTTATATTATATTTATATAGATTTAAGCCCCTCGCATATAGAGAGTAGTACATCAAATTAACAGGAACTTTTTAAAAATTAGTGATAAGTTAAAAATCAATTAAAGCAAAATTAAAAAGCCATTTGACCAACTTTGCGTTATTGACAGTTCTCTTTAATAACACATGGAATAATGCAACTCTTAATAATGTGATATAAAACACTCAATATCTGCAACAAAAACTTTGATAGCCGAGTCGAAAACTTAACATAGCAATTAAGAACGTAGAAACTACTGGATGAGATATGCTGAAGTGTAGAAAGTGAAATCGTGAAAGTCAAAAGTTTGGATAGAGGAAACGTAAACATCAATCTTTAAGATCAATATTTTCAAAATGCAAGTTATTTTAATAATAAATCGGAAATTTAAAAAGATCATCAAAATGTTCAATACCAAAAGAAACTTTTTGTTAAGAACAATTTTCATTTAGTTGAGAACAATTTTCTTAATTTTAAAGCTAAAATTTTTTTTAATTTCATTTTTTTACTTTAAGAGTTCAAATTTTATTGAAACTAATTATATAGCAAACTCATTGATCTCTATCATCTCATTTAGCCAACCGTAACTTTTCTAAAAGGTGAAATTAACTGTCAATACAATTTCAGTATTTCGGAAATTCGTGCAGCTATATATTCCTACTGCTTTAACTGTGCTTTTAATATGATCGTACTTTTCGGCGCTGCAATAAATGCGCGATATTCGGTTCCGAGGTGACGTATTCAAAGCGCGGTCGCTGAAACGCGCGAGCGGACATACGTGCTGGGTGATGAAACCTGCTAATTATTTCTCACTCGGAAACACCGGAAAGGCATGCCTGCAACAGTGTGTGGATTTTCCACTGCACCGCTATTCAATCTGAAGTTGATATTTTTCCACATTCGTTCTAGACGCTCACCATTAATCTTTTGCATTTTGTAAAATTGTTTTAAAAAATATAATTTATTTTTGACATACAAAATAACGTAACAGTACATGAAAAAATGGACATTCTCTCATCATGTATATATTATACGCTTTGCAAAGGATTTGACATAAACGAAATGAAAATTAATGATTTACGTTATCAAAAAAATATGTTCACTATATTTTCCCGACGGTATCTTCATGCTAAGTAAATAACTTATTTTTACGGAACTGGATATTAAATTCATACTGAAATATTTAAGAATGTATACACATATTTTCAAAATAATGAAAAAGTTACAGATTACTCTAAATCGCATTTAAAAGTACCTAATACAAAAAATTTAGTAACATTTTATCATCTGGATCAAACATTATTTCAATAAGAAGTAATATTTTTTCTGCTCTAATAGAAATATATATATATATATGTATATATGGAAACGTATTATAAAATAATAACAAAAATGTCAATTTTTTAAATATACATAAGTATTCCAGATTTAAAGAAATCCAGAAATCCAGAAAGTTATAGATAAACAAATATTTGTTTACAACTAATCTCTAAATCGTAATAAAACCTTGCATATCGTTTTAAATATTTAAAGTATTCATACAAATTGAGACTTTTGTCTCTGTATTTTCAATTGTACAACTATAAAAATATTATACTTTATAAGAATAAAAATATTATAACAATAAATAATATAAATAAATAATAAAGAGGTATTATTCCATAAAAATATGTTATTCAATAAAATTAGAATGTTAATATAAACATAACTTTCATATGTACATAGTTTATTTAAAGTATAAATATTAAACATTTAAAAATAAGTACATCCTTAAGCACTAAGATATTGCAGACTGATAATGCCTTCTTGTAACTTCGTTGATCATTACTTTCCTGTAAAATTATCTCTCGAAAAAATTAATAAGGTTCGTTACACAAAAATTAGATATTTATAAGGTTCTACTTTACGATTACGTGGAAATTTCTCATTTAACTTTGATTTCAATCGTCATATGCGGTAACAAAAATTATAATACTATCGTTCGAAATTCAAGCCGGCTATATTGATCGACGAGCGAATGCCCGCGGCTGAAAGAGACGCGGAGCTTTTTCGCTGGTATGTTCTCCGATTAGGTGGATAACACGGGCCGACGTGACGGGCCTACGCATCCCAATGGGCTCGAATCCCGGCACCGGATTGAATAATTTATTCGTTATGAATATAAACTCGAGGAAACTGATTCGTATCACCGTGAGACCTGCGTCGCATGAGTCTAGGTCGAAGCACGAAGTGATGAAGAGCAAAGGGAGAAGTGAGTTCGAAAATTGCTAACTACGAGCTCTCCAATTTCTCTACGACTTATGACGTTCATCCCATTCGTGTGCTACTTCTCTAGTTCTCTCTCTTCCCTCTCCCCTCTTCTCCCTCTCTCTTTCGTCTTCCTTTACCTTCGTACTACTCGATACCCGCCCTGGCTTTCAGGGTGAGGATCGAACAGAGCTTTCAATCTCACAGCTGCCGCTTACGTTCCACGATCTCGTATGCGTTATTGGAATGCCAGAAGCGCGAAGAAGAGCTTTAGTGACCGATATAGGCGGAAATGATGATACATATACGTGACAGATGTATACGATCCGTTTGTAATCTGCCGATCGCACGCATCGTGAATAAAGGTATTCAAATTGAAAAGGACACAAATACTACAATCGTTTGCTTGACAATTTTCAAGCAGTGACATTATTCGATTTTCTCAAGTGCTATCAATATCTTATATAGTGTCATTTATAATTAAACAAAATATCTGTATTAAGTGTGTTAATCAAAAATACTTCTCTCAAAAGTTTCATTCTCCATTTATAGAAATATAAAAAATATAAAAGAATATAATTTGTATGTACTATGTTTTTTTAATTTAATATTAGAGGAAAAAGTGGTATTATGGCCAGTGTATATATTGTGGTCTCCCTTAATATCTCCGCTATTATAAAGCGAATCCTAATGATTATTTATGGAATTATTAGTTCAGTAGTTCGCCGTTACACCATGATGTTAATATTACCAATTCTCAATAGCCAGCACTTATTATAAGCATTTTTATTTTCAAATATTTCGAAACGTTTCTGAGGTACACTTTAGCATTTAATTACACCTAATTTCCCCCTCATTTTTCTTAAACTTAAGCATACTATCACACGAATATATGTATTATATTTTTGAGTGTGTTATTTGCTATTTAATATTTTATTTGACTATGTATATTTTGAGTTATGCAAATTTAAATAATACCATGACATTTTGCTAATGTGGCCTTCTATGGATATTGATTACTCACGACCTCTTTTTTGAGATTTTCATATAAAAATAATTATTTGATAATCGATTGTAACTTTACTGTTAATCTATAGTTTATATTACGTGTACTATTTTTAGTACTGAGATTTTTAGTACTGAGTAGCTTATATGCAGAAGAGTTATGTGAATGTATATTCATTTACATTTTAAAATGTATTACTTTTTTGTTAATTTTATAACCAAATACTGTTTTCTAAACAAAATTAACATTTTAAGGCATTTTTTTGGAAGGCAACGTTACCACTCATTTTTTTCTTAGAGCCATTATGCAATTTCGCCACATTTTTATTAATAGTATCCTAAATAATAAATATTTCGTAACTTTGAGTCCAGAATCGATTCAACAACATTTTAATGAATATAATCGTCAAGTTTTAAACTTAAATATTGATTAACGAAGTTATTGCGTAAAATGTAACTGATGGGGCCATAATACCACCCTTTCCTCTACATATTTTCAGTTTAAAAAAAGAACTTTTTTCTCACAAAAACTGTAAATAAATTTAATTCGTGATATTATTCCAGTAGTTTAATTGCGTTTATAATTATCCGGAAAATCAATTCGACGCGCAGTTTGAAGGACTACAAATATGTTATATATGCAAGTACATATATAGTATATATATAATTCACATTGAATTATTTAAAGCATTAAAGATCTAGCTTCGACCGGTATAGGCTGTTGAATTTCTATGAAAAATTAAAATATTGTATGTATAATTTATATGTATTATATAACGTTTTTTCACATGAAATCATAATAATTCGCTTGCAAGTCAAATGTACAGTCAATTATCGACAAAAAATTGTTAATATCATTATTTAATCCGTTTTGGACAACAAGAAGTGGCAAATAATATATCAAGGGAAAAAAAACGAGAATTTACTTAGCGGCGCGATTGTCGGAAACATTGTGAGACGGCATGTTCGGTACGAATTACCGCGAGCTAGTGAAAAAGCGATTAAGATGCCGCATAGTCCGGTGCAGCAATTCAACGTTAGCCATTTCTTAGCTCCAAAGTTTTACGCGAACATTTACAATTGAAATTACTCTGTCGTCGTCGGTGGATTATTTCAGACTGTGCCCGAACTATAGTTGGTACTCTTACTCTTCTTCTTTCCCGTGAGATTCGCTTTGAGAGGATTTTGTCCCGAGTCATAATGAAATCGCTGTCTCCCTCCTGCCTCTATTCGTCCTGCCACCACTTCTCTCCCTTGTACGACATGACACCACCACCGGTTTTCTTTATTACCCCAACCCCTGCCGTTCCTCCGCTTGATCGTTTGCTCGATGACACTCACAAACACCAGAAGAGCTCTGAGCTCGGAAATAATCGCCGGTGGTGGTCGACAACGCAAATTTAATAATTCGTCTTTCAACATTCGATTCTCTGCGAATAAGCGCTCGTGGATTACTGTGAAAACGCGAAGAAGGAAACGAGCTAAGGGATCGCAACTTCCAGAGCGAAATCATTGAAAGCGATCAGCCGCAGCTTTATCACGATCAAACTTTTGGGATCACGTTCGGATACCTTTCACGCTTAACATCCACAACAAACTTGTGGCAATTTAAAATAGATGGACGAATACAAATTTTCGTTCGATTTACGAGATCGATGTTATCTCATTTCTGTTACGCAATTTTTTATCAATTCTAGTAATTAAATATTAAAAAAACAACTACTCTCTTTTCTTTTAAATTATATATATATATTATTTTATATATTTCATATTGTATATTTTTTAGATTTATATCCGGCTAACTCTCATTATATCATATTGTTATCTATTTTCCAAAAAAATCTACAATATCGTAATTGACATTTTATAATGTCATTAATAAACGGCATTTTACATTGTTATTTAAAACCAATCATCAAAAATATACATTGTATTTTTTATGCAAGCACAAGCTCATCCTGCAATACAAATTTCTGCAAAATCTCGAAAAATAATTTGAGCTCAAACGAATCAAGCTGCAAACAAAGAGCAGACAATTTTTCATATCGCGCAAACAAAAACCGATGGCGACGGGTCGAGTTTTGAATATATACGTTACGATTTATACGGGATCGTAAATTAAAGCTCACGAAACGGTTTCATACATGGCTAGAACACCCTCGACATCTTTCGATACCGTCAGAGACCTCATTGAGCCGGAATTCTTCCCCCGCGACGAATCATCAATTGGCTCCCCTTTAAACCCTTCGCGTCTTTAAACGCGCGCGCCAGTTGGCACTACGAGTGGACCGATCGTTTACCTTCGTTCATTGAGATTGCTTTTCATCGACACAACAAAAGACGCGTGCACGCACCTCCTGCGTGCTCGATGGCATGTTCCTCAATAGATAGACCAACGGTACGATTTATAAGGCAAACAAAGAAAAAATAAGAAGATATTTTTAAAGGCAGGGATAGAATGAGTTTTTGTTAAAGTATTTAAAAATTCAGTTAGCTACAAATCTGAAAATAATTTTATTGGACTATTAAAATATTATAATTCTGTAGGACGCTCAAGTATGATGAGCCTCTGCTGCAGAAAGTTTTGAATATTCAAGCAATCAGCTTGAGCATTCTACAGAATTATTTTGACGATCTAACAAAATTATTTTCAGGTCTGTTGGACTGTATCTAGCTAAATCTTAAGATATTTTAATCAAACTGTTCTTTCCATGCTCTGGTGAAATGATCATGCACTAAAACAAAAAATAGTTTTCAATTACCGTAACTATAATTAACTATAATTTATATACCATAATTATAATTAATTAACTATAATGTGTACTAGGGGGGATGCAGGATAATAATTTATAGTCTTTTTTTTTTCGATACCAACTATATATTTGTTTGGTAGAATTATGAATATAATTATTATTACTAACATTGGAGTATTAACTATAAAAATAGAGCTTCTGATTTTAATTATTTTACCACGCAATTATATGTAACCTTAAATACTAAACATTTTTCTCTCAGTGTGTGGATTATAATGTCAAAGCATATTGTTATTATTTCTTTCATTATTTCTTCGCATAGCTTTTTTAAAATGTTTATTATTTGAATTAAATTTAAAGAAATTAATAAAATATAAAGTAATAATAAAACAAATCACACTGTGCCGCATTCTCATTGTATCCGTATTTTGTTAAAAGTGCTGATTTAAACTCCAGTCTCGATCACAAACGAATGAAATTTTCCTCGATCGTACGCAAGCGAACGTAGTTAAGATGTAACATCTATAACGCGGGCAAATTTGCATGCCAATGAATCTATTATGCCTATAACGGCATCGTTCAACCGTGATATCAAGCTAGTTGCAAGGAAAACGTAGATACGCATGCAGAATTAAAAGCGCTGGAACGTTGGAACGCTATAACGTACTCGAATGTTCAGTTATTAGTTATCTTTACGCGTTCTACATTTCTAGAACAGTGATAGAGTAGTAGCATGAGTCGTGCAATGCAAATTTAAATAATTATAAAACATGGAAATTTTTAACGATAGTTCCTTATTAACACATGACGCTAATTAATTTACCTTTCATTTGTAATAGAAGTGACTGCACTGCAGTGTCATTGATGACTCGAGAGTGGCATAGCGCGCGATATAGATTTAATATGTACACATGCTATATTTAGTAACTCCCTTTAGCGGCGAAATTAGCCCACGCGCACATCGAGTGTTACGCCGTTAACTGCTGAATTATTCCAGGATAAACGTGTTTACATACGTTTAGTTGTACAGCATGCGCTAACGCCGTAGGGATACTTTAAACGCGTCGGTGAATGGACGTGTCATCTATCCGCGCGCGTATAATCGTGGATTGGAAATACCGGCAGCCGATCAGCTTACTGCTGGTTAAATATTTACGATGTGACACAAAGATATCTACTAAAAAGAACGATTGCAATACCTTTGTTGAAAGAATTATATATGATTTCAAAATGGCAATAACACTGAGAGAAAAATTTCTGATATTTGTGACTATATATAACTACACGTTATTATAATTATGATTATTACTACTATAATGTTAGTAATAATAATAAACTATATATACACAGTTTTATTAACAAATATACATAGTGGGCATAAAAAATTATTATAAATTAATATTACCGTAAGTTATATTATTATAAGACGTAAGTTATTATTATTAGAATAAAAATAGTTGCAATCAATGATTATAATTTAACTATAATGGCCCAAGAATAATTATAAATCATAATTAAGTTATAGTAATTACATTTTTATACTGTAATGACATGAAATAATTTATGATCATTTTTGGTGTGTTAATTATAAATATATTTTGATATATAGTAACTATACATATATTTACATTGTAGTTATTATTACTAACATTATAGCAATAATAACCATTATAATTATATAATCATGATCCTGAATTTTTCTCCCAGTGAAGGTGCTCTAAATTTAACAGATAGTGAATTTGTCTTATGCAAAATTTGAACCTAAGTTTTGACTTTTCACAACTTTTAAATCTCAATATGCTTGATGTCACAGTAAGCGTTTTAAATTATAGCATGTCAGAAAAATCTTGAAATTATTTCAGATATCTGCATTTATTTGGATTAGTAATTATAAACGGATTGAGAAAAGGAGAGAGAGAGAGAGAGAGAGAGAGAGAGAGAGAGAGAGACGCGAAAGGATGATTAAGTGACATTATTAAGATCTCGATGGAGTTACGGGGGAAATTGATGTTAGAAGTTATCGATTCTCTCGGGAAACTGATTAGAGCAATTTTCCTACAGCGAAATTGAAATTCGCGGTGCGCTTTAATGTCATTTAGAGAAACTCGCAGGCGTCTGGAACAGCGTTGAAAGAGGACCCTTTAAGGATCCTATTATCCATAGAAATAACGTTGAAGCGTTGCCTACCGAGGTCTTGTACACTGCTCCTTTGAATTTAAGAGCATGTGTAAGTTTAAAATTGAATTGTTCTCGCCTGAATGCACGTGATTATAAATATTTATTTGAAAATGCGATAATGTAAACAAATACAAGTATTTATCTGCGAATGTAATGACCGAGTTTTATACACGAGTTTTATACTTGGTAATATCTATAACCTTAACATAATCCATGCGAATATAATGGCGAAACAAAAGTTGTAGTTGTATTGTAAACGTGTGTCCTGCATAATCCATTATATCTCAAAAGTAAATATGCCTTCGGGATTAGCCCAGAATTCATCCTCTCGTATATTCTCATATCTTTAAATGTCCACGTACATGAATCACAGACTGAGAAATAACAAATTAAATTCAGAACTGCTAAGTAATGCGATATTTTATAACACTGCATTACATGAGTTCCATTCTATGTATTAGGATATATTTGTTCAGTATGTTCAGTACACGGAAAAATATGATATTTGATATTTTTATAAAAATGAAGCTAGGTTTCTTTCCATATAACATCGTACGTTGTATTAAAATTACTGTTTGTGCTTCTCTATCATTAAATAAGAAAAAACAGGAACTAAATACAAATAAAATAGTTAAAAACAAAATTTGATTACAAAAAACTAGATATTGTATTTTTTTCCTATGAAATAGTATATATATATATATATATATAGAGCGTGTATCTCGTGATACCAATACCTTGAAAATCGATGTTTCGTCGCTCGCAAATAAAAGTTCTCATGTTTCTGCAAACAATGATGTTTCTTTCGCTCTGCTCCGAAATTATACTGATTGTTCTTTGAGAATTGAAATTCACGACACCGATCGCTATGTGCAAATACCATGACATTGAAAACTAATATTATCACACGCGTCGTGATGCTCGACATCGCGTGAGAATGGGCTTCTTATCGCGATTCGCACGTACTGCTACCATTATCAGCGATGGGGGATAAATCAGTCTATCAGTTCTCTCGCTCGCGTTGTCCTTTGACAGCTTAGGAAGAAGCTGGAGAAGGAGCTGCAACCGAGGAAGACGGAGTCGCTCGATATCCATTAACTCTCACCCCACCTCTCTCTTTCTCTTTCTCTTGCCTCTCTTGGAAGGAGGAGAAGCGAGGAAAGTTATTCTTCGTTCATCGAAAAGATACGAGTTTTATGTTCTTCGAACGACGCGTGCCACGTATTTCCGTTATACTATTCCAGATTGTAGACCGAAAAATGATCTATAGAGCGTGGCAAAATTGCATTATTTCATTAAAAAAAATGTTTTAATAATCTTTGAGTCTCATTCGTAAGGTGAGTGCACGTTTAATGATTTCTTTAAACTGATATACGGATAAAATAAGTTTCTAGAAATATCTCCTTTTAATTAGAATAATTATATTATATTGTATATAATACTGAATACTCTCTCTATAAAAATATAATATTCAGTATTACTTTAGTTCTTATTACATTGTAAAACTAGTTACAAGCACTTAAATTTTAGAGTTGTTAATTTATAATAGCTAAAACTATTTTCTCTCAGTGAATGTATTCTGCAATGATTAGGTATGTTACAAAATAGATTGCATAAATACGATTACATAAAACCGATGCTTGAAAGTACCTCCCTTTTATTAGAATTAATTACATTATGAATTAAAAACCTGTATCTAAATTGAAATTGCCGTTGTTGCAGATAAATTTTCGTTTTTCCTGCATTTTGACGTCGAAATTTGTATCTTAAGATAAAATAGAAAATATCTATTTTGTCATTTCGAAGCCATCAATCTTGAAAGAGTCAAAGCTAATATGATTTTGAAAGAGACTTTGAAACTTTTTTCTATTGCGATGAGAGACGATGTCACCCTTCGCTACCCTCTCTACCTGAGCCTTTCTTCCGTTTTCCTTGCTTCGCTCCTTACTTGCCTCGACGAGCTTTGCCTCCGTCATTTAATATTCATACCGCCGCTGCCGAGAGCGGTATACTACGATGCCCGCGGCCACGGCCGCTCTCACAGACTCAGGCTTGAAAAATGGACGACGCTTTTGATAAAATACGAAAAACAATTTCTCTTCACTTTCCTCCCCGCAATTCCACCGTCTTCTTCTTCCTCCTATCCCTTCTATATTCCCTGTCCACGTCACTTCAACGACTCTTTGAGTCGCGCGCATCCCGCCACTCACCTCGAAAATCGCAAATTGGACGAAACTCGACGTTACAGCGATATATCGCTTCCAGTGTCTGAGCTTCTGTGCTCTCTTCTCGTCCGTTGAATCTTTCATTACGGAACTCGCTGGAAACTGCCGCGCGCACGGCTACTACCCATGGGATTTCTAAAACTAAGAGCGACCCTCGCCGTTGCTCTGTCATTATTTCACCCATTAACGACATATAACGCGAATCCGCTTGAGTCTTCTACAAGACTCTTCCATTTGATGACACTACCGAGAACGCAAGTAGCTTAATTCCCAAGTAAAAGACTTTGTCCTTAAGTTTTTTAAGAAACAAGTATGTTGAAAAAAAAGTTATTAAAAAAATAATTGTTGCGACTCAAGTGATAATATGCAATTTTCAAACTTAATTAATTAACGTATAAACATTATCAAACTCCAATATTCGCTTTGACTAATAATAGAGATCTTTTTCTTATTTGATTTATTATTATCGGTCTAAATTTCACTTATAATTGTTTCAAACTTGGTCAATTCTTAATTTTATACGTAAATATATTATTAGATAGAATAAAATGAGAGAGAAAGAGAGAAAAACAGAAAACAGTCTCCAACTTATACTATTGTACAATATTAAGTGAATTATATTATGCCTTATAAAGAAGAAATAGGTCAGTGGTATAAACCATCGATATATGCTCGATATATATGTGTATATATACTAATAAATTCTAATAATTTACAGTACAATGTATTCACATTGTGCTCATCCGAAATTCCGGTACGCCGATAGACAATACACAATTCGTGCGAGCATTTCGAATTTTAGATTTTAAACAGGATTCACGTCCACCGTTTACGGGACATCCAGTATCGTGTGCATACCATGCATCGCTGCAACTGCAGGTGATTCAGCGACCATTGCGAGGGCGGTACCGCGCGGCACACTCGCCGTGACGGGCTGCGCCCCTGCGGTGAACGTGACCCTTTCCATCTCTCTCTAACTCTCACTTGCATCCCCTGCAGCTGCACGGAGATGCATCCTGCTACAAGAGAACCAGAGAGAGTGTGTATAACGAGTCCGAGAGCTCGTCCGACTCTCGGGTCGATGGTTCACGGTTTCGCCTTGCCCTCTCGAACGAACCACCCCTTTCCTGTCACTCTACCCCTCTCGGACTCTCTCTCATTACCTCTCTTTCCAGCCGTTACCTCCTGCTCTCTTCCCATCCACCTACCCAACTTTCCCTCCCTCGTCCATCCCCGCGTCAACCACTGCCCCTATCCGGGCGGCCAGTGACGTAACTTTAAATTCAGGGCCAGCCGTGATGTTCAACGACAAGAGCTAACGTCGACAAGGAACGGACCATATGCATGAAACCAAAAGCAAGCAATCTTGCGAGAAAAATTTTGATAGCGTAACCGATTTACTGCAAGCAGCTATCAGTTACCTATTCGCGTCAGATAACGTGCATTTCAGTAATTATCAAAATTAACATATATGATTTGAAGAAAATTGCATTCTACCAAAGTCAAATACAGTTATTTTTTTATTCCTTTCATGATAGAACGGTTTTGAAGCATGTAAAAATTTAACTAAATATGATCTGAAAATAATTTTGTTGGAGCATCAAAATAATTATGTAGGAGCTCAAACTGATTATTAGAATATTAAAACCTCTTGCAGCATTGCTTGAAATTTCTACATAATTATTTGATAGTCCAACAAAATTATTTCAGACATGCATCTTATAGCTAAATTTTAAATTCAGATACTTCAGCAAAATCGATTTTTCCATGTAGTAACATCTATAAAGATAATTAATAATATAATTAATTATATTATAATAATATTACAATGGATTTTATGACGGCAAAGATTCCGATTTTGTCAAATCAAATTTATATCTAAATTATATTAACGTTGACTAAAAATCAATTTACCATCCGAACAAAAAACTAATAGTAAGAGTATTTTTTGACACTAATGAAAATCATCATCCAACACTACAGATAAATTAATAATTAACTATTTCCGCATAGTTTAAATCATCGCAAATACTTATAAATTATGAAATAACTTGTATTACAGAGAATTAACCTAATTTCTCTCTAATCGTTCACAATAAAACGTCTGCGTGCACGGGTGCAAGCACCGGTAATAAATGGCGGCTGTCCCAACGATTTCCCAGCGGCTGTCTGGCGAAACGGATTGTCGCCGAGCGGAGAATGTGTGAACCCTTCCCGTAGGTCGAAGGCGCCGGAAGAAGGCGTCGGGACGCCTTCCTCGGGTAAATACGACGCAAATTCGATACCAAACCTCTCGTCGTAGTCGTCGTCTATCCCGACTCTTCCTGAATTCCGACGCTCACGTCGCCGGTGAGATCCGACACGAACGCACCTGGGAATAACCGATATCTCGCTCTCCGTCTTTGCTTCCCTCGCGTTCTTCGTATACCTACATATATTTCTCTATGCGAGGGATCCTCCCCTGACACCCCATTTAGTCTCTCTCTCCCTCATTCCGCAACGTATTTCTCGTCCGTACCAGACTCGTTGCTCTTGCGGCTTTACCTATCCATCCACCTGTCTCGCGGTGACGTAACCGCCGAAGTAACACCGTCACCGACGATGCTTGTCGCTTTTCGATGTAAACGTCCTCAGGGAGATATCTTCTGGTCTGATCGTGCACATGGACACAGATCGCGAGACAATTGCCTCGCTGCCGAAACTGGAGCGATCGGTATGTCGCTATGAGTATAATGCTTGAGCAAGGCATCGGAAAATTTTTCGGTCGAAAGACAGATAAAGCTAAATATTTATTTAAATATTCTAGGATTCATTACTTAATACACTGACAATGAGAAAAAAATGTATTAAATTTTAATAAATATTTATCTGAATAGTACCAATTGTATGTTTATTAATTATAAACATATATTTATTTGGTATAAAAACTATTAATTTGATTTAATTATTATTATTTTTATTTATAGCAAATATTTATTTTTCGTAAATAAATGTTATGTACTATTCAAACAATTATTTATTAAAATTTAGTACATTTTTCTCTCAATGTACATATTCTATTATTAAAATAATTCGAAATTTTAGATTAAAAAGGATTCATAAAATATATAATAAATATTAGCAATTATTTTTAGCAATTAACAGACATGTAAAAACAATTTTCGTAAAAAAAGCCTTAAGTTTTAGTTTTCGTACTTCTAATTTATCAGATATACAGTTAGGCATAGGAAGAATGATCTTGCTGAAATACCTAAAAATTTAGTTAAATACAGATCGAAGAATAATTTTGTTGGACTATCAAAATAATTTTATAGAACGCTTAAGCTGATTACTAGAATGTCAATTTTTTTTACAGCATTGCTCATCATATTTGATCGAATTTCCCTCCTCATTATTTTGATGATTCAACAGAATTATTTTCAGATCTGTATCTAGATCTTTTAGATATAGCAAAATCGTTCTTTCTATGTATCAATTAAGCCAATATTTTCTAGGACAATTTTTTTGTGGAATCAAACGGAAATGTAAAAGTCAATTCAAAATGCAAATCGGATCGTTTGCGCGTCGATTCAGTTGCAGCAAATATCTCGAAGTTCTACCGGTTGAACGACGATGAAAATCGTTTTCGTTTTGGGAATCCGTACTATTTACTCCGCACTTTGATCATAAAGCGAAACGCGACTCCGGTTGGCAGTCGTGCATTTGTAACTTATAACGTGATCCTCCTTCACTACTGAAAGCGCGTCTCGGTCGTTGACACGACGATGTCGGGATAATATTTCTTTTTCCCCCGCTCGTCCTACCAAAGCTCCACATCGCGTATACATATTAGGCAAAGCATAAAGAACGCCTTCTCTTACTCTATACCTTCTTTTTTTTACATCGTCAAGTTACGAGGGTGGATCAGAAGGATATATCTTCTCGACGTGTGCGCGTATGATAGCGAATATCGCTGTAAACACCCTCTGAAAACTCGGACTGACGTATAAATCCCGACTGTCGTTTATTCGACGATAAAAACATTGCTCAGAAAATATAAAAATGGGCAATAAAATCAAAATAGAAAAAATAATACATCGAGATTTTATGGACTAGAAAGAGCCTGAATTCATTACTGTCAAATGTATCGTACGATTATGCACTGTTAAATTCATAATATCAAATTACTTAATTGAAGTTATTTTTAATCATTTCTATATAAGTCGCCATTGTGCCTTCACACTGAGAGAAAAATGTTTGATATTTGTAACTATAATTACATATTACCATAATTATGATTATTACTGTTATAATATTAGTAATAATAATCATATGTATAGTTTCAGCAACATATGTGTATAGTTGGTAACCTAAAATGACTATAATTATAGTTATTATAACCATTAAAAATGGTCGAAATTACCAATGATTGAAGTTACAAATACCAAACATTTTTCTCTCAGTGCAATATATCGTTAATTTAAAACAATGGAACTGTTTTAAAACAATGGAATTAAACAATTTAATTCAAGGAAATTTATTTGATTTGTCACAAATAATAAATAACAAATTAAAATAAATTTAGTTAAATGAGACAAAGTCTATATTTAAGTAGTCAAAGCGGACCTTGGTGCTTAAATACATATTTTTTATATGAATTTGTATACATTCTGATTCTACATACCGCGCGTCAAAATCTTTTTCTGTCTTAAAACGTATTCATGAGCAGAATGGGAATAGTAACACTTCTTAAATTATGCAAGCAATTTAATAATTTTTTAATGTTAATAAGCAAGATATTACCAGAATATTAATCGTCATATGTTAATAAAAATCTAAAGACTGCGAATAATTTATTGTGAAAAATATTATCTCGGCCAGGATTTGAACCTCCGACTTTCCGGGACGGGCATTGTACCAAGTAATTACTGAGGCTTCAGTAATATTTGTCGCAATAACCAACAACTAAAAGAGACGTTGTTTATTTAAGAAACTAGTCACAGAATTGGATTAATTTATACTTTGATAGAAGTTGAAAATAACAAAATGTTATTTAATTCAAGGGATTAAGTTATCATTGATATCTGACGATACAAAGGATTGTCTTCCATGTTAAATTCATAATATCAAATTATATTCAATTTAAATTATTTTTAATCATTCCTAGGTTGCCATTATTCCTATTCAATATGTTAATTTAACTAAAACAATGGAGCTAAAGAATTTAGCTGAAGAGAATGTATTAAAATTAAATTTGACTCAAATTTAGTTTATCATTTATTAAATGCATACATTAATAAGGACGATGTTTACTTTGAAATTAATCGTTGAAACAGAAATAAATTAATTCACATTTTGACATACATGAAAATTAAAAATAATAAAATGTTATTTATCTCAAAGAATTGGGTTACCGTTGTTGCTTTGATATAACAGTGTGAATAAATTTTCCGAGGTAATTTTTAATATAAAAACTATACGGCCAAATATATATCTGCGGAAGTTACTAAAATATTCTTTCGCTCTAGTCGATCGAGTAACTTCATTTCTGCAATGGTACACTCTTAAGTTTACATCGCCAGATTAGAGGTACACGATGAAATAAAAATCTTACATAAATTGCAAGGGACATATAAAAGTACCATCAAACATAAGAAAGAAAATATTATAATATAATATTTCGAAATCAGGAATCCTCCATTGTGAGGAAATTTAAGGTCACTCATCCAACCCATACTCCTAATATCGTGCTTTACCTATATGAAGTTTACTTTCTGTTCCTGCACGGGATTGCACTAGAACTGAACTGGACTGAACTAGTGCGAGTCAGAACTGATAAGAATAACCATGCAGACAAGAAATAAAAAACTTTCTAATGCAAATTAAAAATAGCGTCCCAAATTGTTTACATGGAAATATTATATTCGTGTGATAAAGATGAAAATATTAATGCAATTCCACCATTAAGAACATGTTTAATTGAACATAATGAGAGTACAAAATATTTTTGTACGTAGGCTTAATATATTTTTATCGTTTCATTTTATCATTTATATATTTTTATTACTTGTGGATTCTCGTACTATTTGTAGAAGGTCTGTATTCTGTAGCTGAACTAGTGTACACTAATGCTTATATTAAGCCTGTTCTTTTTGGCTGAACTTTTGCACCAATTCATCTTTCTTCTTTTTCTCTTCAGAAGGAAAGAAGAAGAAGAAAGATGAACTGCAAAAGTTCAGTCAAAAAGAATAGGTCTACTGTTGCACTGACTCCAAACCTAGCGTAGGCAGTTCAATGAACTCAGGTCTGGTCTTTTTAGTTAAAGTTTTTGCACGGATCATCTTTCTTCCTTTTCTTTCCACGTTGGAGAGAAAAAGAAAAAAGATGAACCGTGCAAGAAATTCAGGTAAAAAGAACAGGCCTATATAGCCATTAAGTTCAGTTGCACTGGAATAAGGAACAGTGTCACTGACGTCATTTCGGGAACAAAAAACGCTTCAGTGTACACTTCTTAAACTAGTGCAACCATCAGTGAACAGAAAACAAACCTGTGATCGTATCAGAATTGATATTTCATGATGACATATGAACAGCTCTGTTGCTGTCAATTGTCGTTTATTCAAGAATAGCCAAAATGTTGGCGGTACATTTGTAACGTCGAGACGTATAGTTATGGACAGAATGGTTGCAACATTCTTTTTTTCGATGAATTTCGAAACTCAGCCTTACTCGTGGAGAGATTGAACATAAATGGTTACATAAGTAAGAACTAATCGCTCGATGAGTAAGCTGTATTCCAATAAAACTCATCGAAAAATATTGCAACTATTCTGTCCATGACCGTACACGAGGTACATATAAGAAACTTTGTATCTCCAGAAGAAAAGTACTGCAAGTTCACCTTCAATCAAATCGTTATACGTTCATTATTATTTCGTATCTCGTTCTGCTTTATCGAGGAAAATACGATATAAAAAAATACCTCCTATTAGTGTGTAACTCAAAAAGTCATTCTCATTTAGAAATTAGTACTTCAAATTTAGAGATACTACGCGATACAGAATTAAGAGTGTAGGAAATCAAAATATCTCTAATCATTTATGAACATATCCGATAAAGACTTATAACAATACATGTACCCATATTCGTAGTATGGCCTTGTTTAAGGCTTCCTTAAATTTATCTTCAGATGCTCTACGAATTATTTCATTGGCTACTGAGCATCTAAAGATAAATTTAAAGAAGTCTTAAGTACAAGGTCTGACTATGAATACCGGTATTAATGACCTTATTTAAAATCTCAAAATCAATTGAAATTGTCTTATTGTCAGTTTGCTATTATATTTTTCTCACATATCTCCTAAAAAACGAAAACAATTGTGAAAACAATTATTAACAATCTCAATTCTCTCTTGACTCGGATATACCCAATGGTTAACGTGGAAGCGACATGATCAACTATCGCCGATGTCCCGCGTCTCGAGATTGGAATGGCGAGAACGACCCTTCATAAATCTTAAGGATTCACGGGATGCTGTGGTACTGTGCCAGTACTGCTGGTGTCCCTCTGATCCCACAAGAATATACGAGCTCTAAGTTGAGCGCGAAATAAATTTACCGAGACAGCGCAACAACGTGTCCCTTCTTTCGTTTTTCTCTTTCGGGGTATAGGTATCGAATAGGACCATTACGCTCTCGCAACCAAGGATCTGGTAGTATCCGACGAAAGTTTCTGTGAAATATTAAAAATTTACGCGAACGCGGCGGCAGTAAGAAAATTGTCCTGTTTCGAGGAAAGATTCTCCCGGATATTCCATGTGTATAAGAGAGACGTAAGCGCAACATATATGTATATCTTAAGAACCTTACCTATCGTATATATTGAGGAAAATCGCATCAGTCGAATGGTTGGAACGTAACCCGAGCTCACAATATCAAAATACTATAACCGGTTATACGTTCCGTGCGACGTCGTTATTGATAAGAAACCTATCATCGACCAAAACTCTTTTTCTCTGCTCTTTCGTTCTATAAAGAAGATAAATTCTATAATTCTCTCGCGACAAACGAACGTTTGGTAAAGAAGAGAAACATAACCGAGGATGAAGAATAAGTTGCAGTTTCCATAGTAGCGATCAGATGGTCGCTATTTTTATTTGTTCCAAAATATATGAAGTGCGTCAGAAGTTGCACATTTCCGCGAATAATGTACATGTATTTACATTAATTGAGGCTTTATTAAGATCTTGAGACTTCACTTCCTAAGTTATCTCCATACCGCTGTTTTTCCTTATTTGCTTTTTCAACACAGAAAAAACGATTGTGTTAAAGTATCTAGAAATTTAGCTATAAAAATAGATTTTGGAAATAACTTTGTTGGATCATCAAAATAATTATGTAAGAAATTCAAAAAATTGATGAGAAACGCTGCAAAAAAGTTTGACATTCTATAAATCAATTTGAACGTCACATAATTATTTTGATGGCCCAACAAAATTATTTCCAGATCTGTATTCAGCTAAATTTTTAAATACTTTGGCAATTCTTTTCATGTAGCTTATTACACGCGATTTGAAGAAGAAACCTTTTGAAAGGAATCCTTTTTTCCTATCTTCCCAATACTTTATTCTGCTTTAAGTAATTCATATAACATCATTAAGCTATTATTATTTCAGGTTAAAGCTCGGTCGCGCGTATCGAGCTTTGGGATTTGAAAACGAAAGAATTAACGAACGATTGATCGATCGATCGATCGGCTGCAACATCGGAAATTTTGTTTCCTGTTTACCGCTTAAAGGCGAGCAAAAGATTTCTATCTCCCCGCGCTGGTCCGTTCGACTGACCGTGGATTCACCGCGACGGTAGCGCATTTGCTCATGTAATCTTTTTATCCGCTTCCCCCGTGTCCATACCGGAAGCCGCCGGGATAGAGGATGGGGTTGTATAGCATCTTCCCGAAGCATCTCCCACCGAGAAGGAGCAATATCGTTCGCTTCGAAGCACCCGATCGCGTCCCGAGAGACGTCGTTTCTTCTTTGCCTCGTTGCGATCTTTGCTCTTCCACCCCCGCCAGCCTCTTCCGCTACCCGAATGTCCTTTTCTTTCCCCGATTTTATTTACCAATAATAACGTTAATATTGCAATAATGTTAATATTAACATTAATATTAAATAATATTATAATGCTACATTTTAATATTAATATTAAATACTATAACGTATTAATAATGTAATTTATAACTTTTCGATATTTTTTGTACGTTATATGAGGCTGTACGTAACAGAAATTACTTTTTTGTATAAAATTTAAAATAAAAACAAAACGTTTCATATTAAAAAAAGATTTATATGTATAGAGCGTATTTGCAGATTAATTGTAAGATATAAATGTGTATATTTTAGAATATAAAAATAATCATCTAAAATCACGTTCCTTCTTTCCTCCCTCTTAGTTCTTACTATTATCATGCTATTATTTATCTGGGCGATCGTCTTTTACGAAATATCATCTTGAGCGCTTTAAACCATACATTTGTTTTCTTGTCTTATATCATCGTTTATATTTCATGACGTCGCTGGACTGGCGCAGCCGGTCCCTCGGAAACTGTTTCCGCTTCACTGATCGCGCAGATGTATCTCCATCGCAAACAAAGCGACTGGCAAGAATCTCCTTACTGTAGAAGTAGCAACAGTTTGCTGCGCGCGAGAGAATCTCGCGTTGACCCCGGTTTGTTTTCGTGGCCCACTTCGACGCGACGTTCACTTCTCTTAAAACCTTGATCGGAAGGCTAGTTTGTCTTGACCTGAGAGATCGATGCGAGACATTAAGAGAGCTGAGAACGACGATCTCACTAGGAATACACTGCTGAAAGCGAATAGGTCGGATCACTTGTAACGAGGAACAAGTGCGCACAGTTTAAGAATTTTGCGACTCAATGAAATTTACAAACCCATGTTCTAAACCATAATCTATTTTGTCAAATAATATTTATTTAATGATATGCAAAAAGAATTATTTTGAAGAAGTACTTAAAAATATACCTAGATACAGATCTAAAAATAATTTTATCATATTAAAATAATTATGTAGGATGCTCACAAACTGGTTGCTATAAATGTCAAAACTTTTTGCAATATTGATCTTTATGTTTAAGTTTCCTACATAATTATTTTAATGGTCCAACAACATTATTTTCAGAGATCTTTATTTTGATTTATACTTAAATTTTTAGATACTTTATCAAAATCGTTCTTTCCATGTATTCAATGAGACTTTTAATGAGTCATTACATTGGAAAATTCATTTATTCACATAAACGTATTATATCTTTTTATGTATTATAAAATAATCGACTAATTTCATCATTAATTAATGTTACTGTAAACTGCTACTGATTTGAAAAATTATTTGACTTGATCGATAAAAAGCAAAAATAGAAAGAAAGAATGAAATAGTTATAAAAGGGTTGTTACCACGAATTTTGAGACTAAAGTCGTGTATCACGTGCTGCCAATAATTTCGCTCGTCTCGCTTAGCGGATAGGGGTGTCTGCGCATGTTTGTATTGGAGTCGTCGGGTGTATTAACATCGCCAATTCGCGAGACTTGCCTGCACGTAGTGCCTCCACGTAGCGTCATTTCCGGCTGACACCGGTATTGTGCAGACTACATTGTCCCCGTGTGTATTCAATGAGACGGCCCGCGGCAACGAAGGAGTGGAAGTAGGTGGTGGACGGAGGTGAGAGGAAAAGGAGAGGAGACGCTCCGGGGACGTTAGCTGGCTCTCAGCTTGTAAGCGAACGCGAGGTTCCTCGAAACAATGAATTGTTCTGGAAGACGTCATTGTCCGATCGCTACCTGGCGGACTTCATCGCGTTTTGCATGGCGAACTACAAATTCCCTCTTTCATCCCTGCACCTCTCCCCTCCCACCCCCGTTACTCGAATTACGTCTTACTTGGTGCTTAGCAAGAAGATCGATAGCTCCGCAAGGCACTGACTTATTAACGACGGCAGGACGACGTTTCGGTTATTTTAAATAAATTTTGTTGGAATATTCATCAGCCGATAATCGGAAATCTAATAGAGAAATATCTGTAGGACGATGTATTTCGAAATCAAAGTGCTTAGAAACCAAGAATATGTGAAAGTAGCGCACACGGTTGGATTAAGAATGCAAGAAGCAGAGATCGATGCAAAAACTCACTCGAATTCAATACTCTTTGAATTGGAAAACTTATGAAAACCACCTTATCGGTACCTATACGTACCGATGAAATCGAAGAAACGCGAGAGCAGTGATGTGCGAATTGTGCAAAAGCGAGAGAAGCTGAAACTAAGAATACATGCGCAATCAGAAATTTTCATTCTATTATTTCCAGCAAACCTCCGTCAAGTGCTTTCATAACGATTTCGTACCTATTTCTATTTCTGATTCAGCATATCCGCGACGTCGGTGAGGTACCTACTCGCCGTTTTACCCCTCCGCGTTTCACCATTCACTATTCACGGTCCTTATCACGGTGAAGGACTCAATGAACGAGGAGGCTGGTACGATGAGGGTGATTTCATTGCAGATACGCGTGAAACGGACCGTTACACAGAGTCAATAGTCTCGTCGTATTGGTTCCCGCATAGCCGTATATTTCCAAAGTCGATTTCGCTATCGAGACAATGCCCGCCATATTTGGATGTAGAATTGTCGTGCAAAGTTAGGTATATATCGCCGTCCAACATATACAATATTACATTATCCAGTACGTGAATGCCAAACGTATGTCTGGCGCGTTCTCATGCACCTGTATAAATTTCAAAGGTTATTCAAATCGATTGCAAATTGATTAAAGTGTTTATCATTAAAACCAAGCTTGAAGTTCCACTATAAACAGCATATTTGTCAAATAATACATATTCATCAGCGTATTTAAAATCTATAATAACACATTTTAGGTACTTATATACATATAACACATGACTCATCAATAGTTTATATACTGTTTCAATATCACATTAATAGAACAGTATATGTGTATTATCAATAATACCGAACGGAAACTTCGGGCGATGTAAATGATTAAATCCAAACGTACTTCATGCAAACATCCATCGGGTAACAATATTCTATTTACACGAACCGATTCGCACGAATTCACGTAAATCTAATAACTTAATGATCTCCGCGTCAATTATCATCCCAAAATAGTTAACTATTCGTCATTGTTACACATGTATAAATTCGCTTCAATCAGAAGGACAGAATTAATCGTCTCCGGCAGTAGGAAGGGCTTGCGCAAATTCCGTATTCTCCGTCACAGGATTGTCATTGGAACACTCGCGAGAACGGTGCGATTCAGACGCGCTGCCAAAAGCACTCAGACGTAGCAGACAGCAATATTCCGTTTCCCCAGTCGGGAGAGCGAGAGTACTGCGAGACTGCGAATTAGCGCGACATTACTACCGCGAACGCTCGATTCGATGGGTAGTAATATTGTCCGACCCGGGTTCCGTTTCAACCACCTCCAACCCCTTTTAACAACAAGATTCCAAGCCAAAAGAGACCGCTGTCCCATCCGATTTCCCGAGTTCACCGAGAACTTGGCCATCGGGATAGATAGATAGATAGAGAGAGAGAGAGAGAGAGAGAGAGAGAGAGAGAGAGAGAGAGAGAGAGAGAGAGAAAGCGCGTAGTACGTGTGTACACGTAGTCCGACATTCCCGTCACGCCACTCGACTAAATCCAGGATAGAGACGAATCCCGAGAAAATGAATTTACACGATGTTGTGCCGGATCATCGAGTACTCTACTCTCGTACACCCTTGAAACTCGCTCGAATATTTCTAAGGTCGCTGTTTTTCTAATAGTAGATAGAGTCTTTCTAGCGCTTATACAAGGGTATAACATTCATAAAATAGACGCAAATATGTATTTTCAGTCATCGTGCGAAAATTTTTTTAAAAAAGAAAATCCTTGTAAATCATTATTTAAAAGATGTTAAAAATTTAAAGAGTAATTGATTTAAGATAATTAAAGAGTGTAGAATTAAAAAATATCAAGCATTTTGTGATCACTTTTGCGGTTTATTATAAAATTTGTTCCAAAGTTCGAAAGGACCTGTGTCCAAATCGGACAGTACAGTGAATAACTTATAGGCCTGGTTGTAGTACTAGTGATCAACTGACCAGATCTGGTCCAAGCAATCAAATTAGTAAAACATGAGTCATCAGACTCAGATTAGTTGAGTTTTATTGATTTCAATTCAATTTCTTTTTCCGAAAAAATTTTTATCTTTGACTATCAAATTGCTCGTTTTTACTCAATACTAAAAAAAATACATTAAAATACTTTAAAATTCTATCTAAAAATCCATAAAAATAAGCCGATGGTTCCAAATCGGACTGGAAAAAGCGTTTTTATATTTTTCATTATAGTTTAACACAGGTGAGAGATACGTCCAAATAGTCTGAAGCAAAAATGAAGGGAATTAAATGATCTTTCCAATGGCACCTTCGATTTTATGATGGGACTTTATTTCATCACCTTATAGAGAGCAAAAAGTGCAAATAGATCCTATTTAAACCATTCTCTCCTATGTACGTGCCTCTTTATGCATGTTGCACAAAAATATAAAAAAGTTATATATATTTTTATGTACAACATCTTTAAAAGAAAATCAAATCCTTTTCGGACAATTGTGACATGTCTCTTGTTAGATAAAAACTTTTTTTCAATAAGTTTTTTTTCTTTCGATAAGTTCTCCAATATGTAGAGAAAAATGATTGCTTGATTTATAATATGTTAATTTTTTCTTAAAATTGTAAATCCAGTCACGAAAAGTTTAAAAAAGCGCTTTGACCGCACCTTATTCTTCTTTCCCTCTGTAACTCACAAGTCACAGTACTCAAGTCATCCCAGAAACTCGACGATTCCTGCCCGGGCAATAACTCAGCCGGTCGGCGTAGCTTCGTCTCGACCGGTAAAAACTGACGCGATACAAATTGCACCTGCTCGACCTACATAAATCATAGCTGGCCACCCGACTATCGCGCACCACCTCTCTTTCTCTCTCTCTCTCTCTCTCTCTCTCTCTCTCTCTCTCTCTCTGTAGCCAGAACCCATCCCCCGGACGTTATGTAGGATTCACACTGCGTACAGCCTCCGACGTATGACAATACCAATAACAGAATTCGGTTCTAATTAGCGACATTTTTATCTGCATATACTTTGTAAGTTGCATGTTGCGATGTGTCCGTCGTATGTACGTCGTCGGACGAAAAAGTTAAATCTTGACGAACATTTTCATACGATAAGCATCATCGTACGACAAAATATTGCTAGCTGAAATATCTAAAAAACAAGCCTATTAGATATCGGATGACGCACGTCGGATGTCGTACGCAGTGTGAATTCTACGAGGGCTATGTTCCAAAATTGACTGCCTGCACTAAAAATCTATAGTGCACGTAACGTAAACTGTCGCATTTTCAGTGCTGACAGTAAATTTGGAACACAGCCATTATAGCCGCGTGTGTCGTACACGTATGTGTATGCACGCGTACGTACATCGATCCGAGCTTCCCACCCGGTCAAAATTAAACAGGACAATTTCGAATAGTCGACGAAGTCACTGCCGCGAATTACGTGAACCGATCCTCATCATTGTCCCGTGTCGTTTTAGACGAGTAATACGATCTCACGGTGTCTGAGTCGGATGGGAGGGCGGAGTAGGAATAACATCGTTCGAGAACCATTAGCATAAATCGGCGCCAAGCGACAACGCGGGAAAGCATGTAAATCGATATCGTCTCGATGCGACCGACACCTTCTTCCAACCCGTTTGTTCATATCAACCTCCATTGCGCTCTTTGTTTTCTTCTCTTCGCCTTTCCGACTAAATTCTCTTTAATACAGTATGCGCCAAAAAAAATGCGACTCTCTTTTAATCACTATTATGTTTGCTGAGTGTGACACAGTAACGCAGTGATTGCAATTAAAGGAAATCATATCGAATAAATATTTGGTAGAAGGACAAAATATTTGTGCTATAATCAAATTTACCCCGTCCACTCACTTTATTTAACTAAACCGACAACTAAAGTGTTAGTTGTGAGAGTCGCATTTTTTTTGGCGAATACTGTAACTTCTATGTATCAACTCTTATAATGCTAATGTTGTCCAAAAAAAGTAGACTAAACACTCTTAAAAGTAATGCTTAAGAGATTTATTATTCAAAAATGTCAGAGAAAGAAAAAGGGATAGAAAGATTACACGGAAAGAACGATTTTGCTGAAGTATCTAAAAATTTAGTTATAGATAAAGATTTAAAGATAATTTTGTTTAATTATTAATACGTAGAAATTTCAAGTATATGATAAAAAGCAAAATTTTTAACATTCCAACAATCAGTGTGAACATCTCACATAATTATTTTTATTATCCAGCAAAATTATTTTCGTAATCTGTATCTATAGCTTAATTTTTAGATACTTGTACAAAACTTGTTTTTTCCATATAGTTAAGAATATAATATCATGGAAAAGAACGGATTTTGCTGAAATACTTAAAAATTTAGATAAATACGGATCAAAAAATAATTTTGTTGGACTACAAAAATTATTATGTAGAACATTCAAACTGTTCTGCAAGACAAAATATTCTTAGAGAGTGAGAGAGAGAGAGAGAGAGAAAATATGTTATATGAATATTAAAAAGAGTAAATAATATTCATATAACATTCTAGGAATATTGTATGCTTATAGGATGGTTGATAAAATATAAAAATTTTTTGTAGCACTGCTCATCATATGAATTGAATTTCTTGCTTAATCATTTTAATGGTCCAAGAAAATTACTTTCAGATCTGTATCTATTATAATAGTTAAATATTCTAGATGTTTTAACAAAATAATTTTTTTCATGTAGTCTTTTTCTTGTTCTTTTGTAATATATATTTCTGTTTTATAACAGATTTTGAAGAATTGCAAAAATTTAATATTAAAATGGATATCTTAAAATTGATATCGAAAAATTATTCCAATTCATATATAGAAAAACAAATATAAAGAAATTATATTGTATAATTTATATATGTAATATGAACATGTCACATGTCCGAAATATAATTTTCTTAGATTCTACCGTAAAATTTTTCCATCTTTTCGCAAAGAAAAACCGTTGGAAATTACGAAGAAACGTCTTGTAGTAAGGCGAGTGAGCTCCTTCCGACAGAGATAAAAGCACGAAGAAGACCAATAATCTCCTGCTTACAGAGGACTACCGGTCCACGAGGAATCGGCTTGTCGTGCCAAAGAACGTCCTTACGCGCAGCAAAAGCAATCTCGCTCTCTGCACCCAACCTATATAACCTTTGTAGATCCTTGACCTCTCGACAATCACTCGGAGTACGACTACAGTTTACAGCACTATATAGGCTTTCGCGCGCGAACTGCATATATACGTGCTCAGCAAGTAATTATTACATAAATTCGTCATGCAATGCGAAATGCTTATTGATTATTGGTACACAATTTACGTCACCCAAATAGACATCTTCTGAGAATAACTAATTATCGTTGTTGTAGAATTGAATAATAATACCATTCGAAAAATAAATTTGTGCTTGTAAAACAAATAAAAGTAAATCTTCGATTTTTAAACATTATATTAGTGTATGTCATAGAAAAGTTTCTTTTAAAGCATCATAGCTAAAAACTATCTATTTTATTAAAAAATATTTTACATGTCTCAATCGATAACAATATAAAAAAAGCAAGTGTCGACACTTTGTCTATATTGCTATCGATTGAGACATAAAATATTTTATAATAAAATAGTTTTATTTTAGTAATTTTTTAGCTATGGTACTTGAAACTCTCATTTGTCAAATTCTCAAGTTTTAATAGTTACTACGACACATTAATATGATTCGTAGTACAGATGCAATATATATATATATATATATATAGCATGTTCGTACAAAAACTGCGTATTATAAAATGTGAAGAATGATTAAGCTCGCACGACACGAACGTGGGGATTGGCCATCTCGTAGACTGTTCTGTCTGCTATTATCCGACGTATGTAAGAGCAACTAGAAGAGATGAAAAACGAGCTTCGAGTCGCGGCAGAGTTGCTGACTCCTTTTTCGTAAAAAAAAAAAAAATAACTTCAAAGTGAAAAAAGAAAGAAGTGGAAAGAGAGGGTAAGTATACTTCGAAAGTATTCTGGTTCGACAGACGAGAGAGAAAGAAAAGTGGGAGGGGAAGAGAGAGAGAGAGTTTGGGCTCGTTAATAGTTAGACGAGTCGCGCTGAAGACTGAAAAAGCCAGATTTTTTTTTCTTAAACGCCCTTCCCACTAACGTCCGCTTTATTACAAGCTACATCTACCGAAGCAATGCAGCCCCTAATTTGTATTGGATAATGAGGGTTAACGAATTCTACGAGCTTCCGTTTTACGGCGCCGCCCGCCACGTCGATGATTAACGATCCGGCAAGACTGCAAAATCTAACACAGATCCAATTTCCGTTATATTGTGTGACGCTGGCAGCGCGCCCTATTTATGATTAACGACGGAGCAAAACGGCAAAATCTATCAACATCCAATTATGCCGCATAATAATGGGCGCCACGCGCCGATATTTAGTGACAACGAGCGAACAAATCGGTAAAATCTGCCAATAGCGGCTAGCGTGGGACTTTAATTGTGCTGCTTAACGTCGGCAATGCGATATTTATGACAGTACGAGAGAACAAAACGGCGCGGATTTTACCCAACGGTCCGTTCGCGAGGGAGAGGAAAGTTGAACGATACAATCCAAAATATCGGATCGTGCTATCGAGTGCGATCCTGCGCAACCGTGTAATTTCATTGGGCACGAAACTCAATAACTGTGACGACGGCACTCGAATATCACGACAATTAATTATACTCGGCAAGTACTCGGCACAATGTAGAGAACTAGCGTGACTTTTTCGATATTACCGTATTATCGTCGACCGTTCGCCAGATCAAATGATTTTATTAAATCTTCAGAGGCAAGTACCGTGTACTCTGTATATCTTTAATTTTTCCATGATCTACAATAATCTACATGTATTATATAACGAGAAAAATGTCTTTAATTTTTTTAAAAATAATAGGATAACAATAATACAAATGTATATAATTTAAAAACGCTATTTTTTAGGGATGAATTAATTTTGCAGTAGTTGCTGGAAAAAGTGATTGAAATTGAAAATTTATTTTCGTATAAAAATGAATGTTTATATGTTATAGTTTGTTGTACACATGAAGCAGTTCAATAAGGTCAATATTTATATATAATATTTACATAAAAGTACAATTTTATAGTTGAAATGAAATTTTTTTCATTTTATTTAATTAATTTTTAATGTCTACTCCTTGTCGAAATAATTTTTGATCTAGGTTTTAAATCACCGTCAAACTTTTTATATTACTTTCAAATACAATATAGAAAAATGTAAATTTTTAATAATTGTTTCATTTTGTTGAAAAATATGTGTAATACTTTTTTAAATTTTGTAGTTTGCTCTAGTAATAGCTTATTGATGGAAAAGAGTCGCGCGTCTATTTGTAACAAATTCAAGGGAGGGAATTTACGCTCTACCTCTTGCCTCGATGGCGTACAGATAAAGGCCTTTTTGAGGGTTGCTATTCATTTTTATATTGTTAGTGATGTGAAATCTCTAAGTAATTCGAGAGTTATGATAAATATTACTCTTTACTCTGAAATAAGCATTAAAACCCCTTTCTCTCATTATAAACAATATAAACCATTTTCATAGTTACATGATTGATATATTCTTTCCTCTTTATTTTTAATTGAGTCAATTCATTCTTATTTACAAAATTAAAAATGTTTTTATTATACAACATTCTCTGCAATACTAACCATCACATTTCATTTTCTGAGAATTGGTCACGTATGTATACTTCTTTTTTTTTTACTTTGTGTTCTTTTTTCACCTCGGAGTTGTTAAATTAATTCCAAACTGTAATGTAATTCTACATTCTCTGCATTATCCCATATTACATTCCTATATTTAAACTTGACACGAGTCTTCGGAGAACAGAATTATGCAGATAGTCGCGCCCGAATTTACGTAATAAATTAACAACATAATGTCGGCGATGGGACGAATTTGGCGACGTCATTAATATTTACATACCATTGAACGTCGTCCCACGCTACTTACCCATAATGTATATGGATGAGAAAACGTATTGTTCAAGTAATACGAGCATGCTATTGAATCGTCCGTGAACCAATATCAGATATAACATCCAATATCTACATTATTTTAATAATTAAAACATTCATCTCTCATGTTTATTTGTTGTTTATTAACCAACGTTTATTTTGAGCACATCTGAAAACGTATATTCGCGAGTCGTTTGCGAGCTGTTGATCCAGTATAGTGGTAGCTTTAGGAAGCTCACGGACGTCTTCGTAGCATCTAGTAGCCCGAGTGCGAAGCGGAGACCGGCTCGCTCTCAACCGAGCAGGACGAAAGGGGGTCAACAACCCCGCCTTCGATAATTACCGTGGGTAGCATGGGCGAAGCTCTGTCTCCCTCTCTCCCTCCCCAGGGTCTTTGCGCCTCGCTTGCAGCGAATCGATGGAGCGCCTCGATCGCCCGATAAAAATATACCTCCTCCCAGCGACGCGGGGTGTGCGCGTATTATTTCGTAAACGGGTCTTCAAGGCATATCCTCCTCGCACGCGAATACACGGCATACGTGTGTACGCTACTACCTTTCGTGAAGAATGCCTGAATGGAGCTCACGAGGTTCTTTGATCGCTAGGTGACGAGAGGAGGAGGGGGGGGGGGGATACATGAGGGTGGTTCGGCCTCGTCGAGAGGCGGCGATGGCGACATACGGCACGACGCACACAACATACTTTGATGTCGAAAGCCCCGACGTTTACCGACGTCACAGAAATTCCAACACGGATGCAAGCATTCGCTTCCCGGGATCTGTATCGTGAATCGTGCCACAGACGAGAGAACGAGGATACGGGCTGCTGCTACAGCGGAGAGGCCGGGGAAAAGAGAGAAACGCGTCGAGGTATTCGCTTGAATGGCGAAATATTTGCTCGCGATTTCCGATGCGGCATAGGGGCCGCGGTTTTGCGCATTGCCGCGTTTTTATCCGCTCCGACGAAGTGGCGGATAGAAAAACATTGCGATCCGCAATCCGTGTCACGATGGCGATATAACCCAAGAGCTAAACAAACTATATTTTATATTATTACGGAAAAAGATGGTTCCTTGGAAAAGATGGGAAATTTCCTTTACGAGATATTCTATCGTCGAAGAAATCATATTGAATGTTTAAGTTAATAATTAGTATATTGCGTGCTGTAATATACAGGGTGAATAATATTAATATTAATTTAAATTATTGATAATATTCCTTTCCAGCGATGACATAATATTTCATTATTTCAATATTAATTAACTATAAATTTAAATAATATAGTTGATAAAAATTAATTAATAATGTTAAATTAAAAAGAAACAAAAATATATTCGAAACACATGGAAAAATCCGTCGTTAAAATTTTATTATTAAGGTCACTTGCAGCATTTGTGAAAATATATAGAGCAGAATCTTCAAATTTATTCATCTCAAGAATATATACGTATAGGGAAGAAAAAAGAGAAAGAAGAGAAAGACAGATTGGTGAGGTAAAATTGACGAATTCTACAAGCTGCGAATGTTCATGTGTGAGCGCGATTTTCCGCTCGACCCGAGTGCTTAATTCGCCCGCTTGAGGAACAGCACGGAGAACACGTCAGCGGGGCAATTAGAGCACGAAGACATCGTCTCCCGTCGCTAAAAAGGCTTGAAGCAGAGGATTTCAGCGTCGAACGGTCATTCTACCGTGAACCATGCACACATTTCCCACCGGAATCAAAGGTCGCTGGAATTCTGCTCCGAAAATAGGCCATCGACTCGATCGCATATTATCGGAACGTTTTCCTTTGTCTGAAAAAAATGTGACAAGACTGTGACGTCACTTGTTTGGGGCTAATGGATTTCGACGCTATCAGTCGGTAGCACGGCGTCCACAAGTCCTCGCGATCTCCGTTTTATAACGTGGCCGAGTGCACCTTGCGCGCGTACACGGGAAAGTAATTAGCAGTAAATTTTCCACACGGTGTATTATTTGCACGCCACAGACGCATGTGCGGCTTTAGCAATGGCGCCGCGCGGAATCGCCGAGGGAGAGAAAAATAACTGCCCCCGGCAGTGAGATATGTGACCGTTAACCGCCCCCGAACAAGCACCCTCGGCGGAATAATTTCGAAAGACGCACAGCCCAAATAATTAGCCGACCAACTTTTAATCAGCGCCAGAAATCACGACGGATTACTTCGGTGCCATCGTGAAAAAAAGATGAACGCGGACGGACTCATTATTGGCTGGAACTTCTAAATTTATTGCGTCCTTATTTTTCCTTCTTTTTCTGTCTTGATAATCAAATTTTATATCTTTATTCCATATCTACGTTTATGCTAGAATATTTATATCATAAATCTATTAATAATTATAAGAAGAATATAAATACAGAGTACCAAAGACATGATGAGACATGTAAATTAAAAGTGTCAATAATACATGGAAAGAACAATTTTACTGAAATATTTAAAAATTTAGTTAGATACAGATCCAAAAATAATTTTGTTGGATCATCAAATTAATTAAAATAATTATGTAGGAAACTCAAGCATGATGAGCAATGCTGCACAAAATTTTATTATTCTAACAACCAGCTTAAGCGTCCTACATAATTATTTTGATAGTCTGGCAAAATTATTTTCAGATCTAGCTAAATTTTTAGATACTTTAGCAAAACCGTTGTATAGGTAGAGAAAGTTAAAGCAAAAGAAACGACAATTAGAATTAATAGATTGGAATAATCAATACACACATAATGATAGTAGAATTATGAAATTATTTATCCTTCGCTTACTAAGATATTTTTTGAAAATTCATTGTTAGAATCTACATTGACACTAAAAATCGATGTTTTAAGTATACATTGTTAAAAATGTCATGAAATTTAATGTAACTATAACAGTATTTTATGTACTTTCCATTAAATTCTATGTAGATTTGCGTGAAATTTAATGCATGTGAACATTATATTATATTTAAGTCACTTGTAATTTCATTTTCATTAGTAACATTAAATGTTTTTAATGTATCTGCTTGAGAAGTTTACTTCCGTTTTATTTTAACAATATAAGATAGGCTCAGGTATTACAAGCACTACGGATAATATGAGCATCCTTTATATTTCTGCGATGGTACTAATAGTGCCGTGAAAAAATGCATCTGACTTTACAACGTCTTAATTAGTATACTGCAGGATTTAAATTAAATTTATTTATTTCGAAAATTTATCGAATTAAATAAGCAGGTACGTTATTTTCTTGTTTAATATATTTCTACCCTTAATTTCATAAGGTTCCCAACCTACATTCAGACGATATCTTGTTCTGTCAATACAGTAAAGTAAATAATATTGAGTCGTTTTAATCTTACAAATTCCCAAAACCATTATATGTTGTTTTCTTAGATACAAGAGCCTTTCAAATAAGATGCGTGGTCATATACTATTATGAGCATGTTCATAAATCTAATATCAACCTTTGCAAATTAGAAGATAAGTCATTTTTTATTGTTATAATTATTATTTTCAATTAATAACATAGAATTTTAATTGGAAAAAATTAAATATTAGGTTAACAAGTAGGTTAACAAAGTATTATTTTAATTGTATTCGGATATTATGAGCAGGTTTGGATGTTATGTTAATGGACGAATAAATATACTATACGTGACAAATACCTGATAATTTCATTTTTAGAAAACTTTTTGTGCTCATATTATCTACAAGAATGTCCATATTATCCTATCCAGAGGTTAATATGAGTACTGGAAGGATAATAGGACATCTCTATTATTTAAACATTTGCATTAAAATAATTAATTTTTTTCAATACCAGAACATAAAACGCCAACAAATCTATCAAATAATAGGAATAAGATATTTTTATTCTACAATATGAAAAAAATATCAAAATATTTTCTTAAGGTGTTCATAATATCCAATCTCCTACTCTATCGCCGGAAGTATTGGCAGAGCCAAGTATGCGAATCTAGAGAGAACACGATCCTAAAAATCGTGTTACACGACAAGCTCGGATTTTCCAACATCATTGTCCTTTAGCAATTGTCTCCGCTGTCAAGTTAGATTATAAGAAAGCGCAACGGTCGGGGAATTGTCCGCGAAAATAAATCACGGGCTTTATCGATTGCCACTACAGGATGGCGAATCAGAGGAGGTGGTCGGGCACGAGAGGTGGAAAGATGAGGGAGAAGAGGTGCGCGGAGAGAGGCGAACGGAACAGTGATAAAAAAATCGGGCACGATGCAGAATTCTTCTTTTCGTACCCGCGACCGGTACGAGCGCGGGCGTGCAACGGCGCGCGTTATATCTGCGGGTTTTTAAATTCTAGCCGATTCGAATTCATTTCGAACGCGGCCAAGCCGTTATCTATGCGTGTGGGGCTTGCGGTTCTCGGTCCCGGCGTGGTAATAACTCCGGAGCAAGAGGGACGAGACGAGCAAAAGTTCTGGCGTAACGAAGAGAGAAATTAAACGAAAGAGCGAGAGAAAAAGAGAAAGAGACAAAAAGAGACAGCAAAAAGAATGAGAAAGACAGAAAGGGAAGATAAAAGAGAGACAAAGGAATGAATGAAAAAGAATGAGAGAGAGAGAGAGAGAGAGAAATTGTGATGGGATGAACGAGAACAAGATACAACTGAGGGAAAAAGAGAATGAGAAGAGAGAAGGAGAGAAAGAACGCGAACTGTTCGTGAGCTGGACTATGTACAAAGGTACAAAGCCCTGGTAATATATTTTGGATTACCTCGACCAGAGCCTATCCTATGCTGTTTCTCTCTCTCTCTCTCTCTTTCTCTCTCGCGTTTGTTCCTCGTTAAAAGTATTCAAGCGTATCTCTAACGAGGCCGCAGGTACAAACAAACCGGGCCACCTACGCGTAAACGAATAAAGACGGAGAAGCGTCGGTCACATCCTATGGAAAGGAAACGAGCCTTCCGCCCTCCGGGGATAGCATTTGATACATTCTCACAAAGGAATACGATTTGCATAATTAATAGCCACGAGCCACTCGTTACTTGATCCTCCTGTTACAATCACGTTGGGCGACACGTTCTGATTGCACGCCGAGTTCTCTGATACCGCTTACAATACATTACAGAAACTTCGCGAACTCGTTTTCGCGGCGTCTCATGGGAATGAAATTATCAGGTTTCAAGAAGCCGTGTCCTGTTGCCCGAGTATTCTTCAAAGCATTTCATTATTTGAAAAATAAAGTTGCCTTAACAGAGCTACACTGAAAATAAAAATGTTCGTAATTACCACTTAAAATTGAATTATAATTTATAGTTATTTTCAATGACAACTATACACTGAAATAAAATTTACTAAATCTTAATACATATTTCTTTAAATAGTAATACTAATTGTAAGTAAACGTTTACTTGCAGTAAATAAATTTACTCAATAGAAAAAATTATAATTAAATGAATGATTTTTGTATCAAATAAATATATGTTTATATTTATTCGGAAATATTTACTCGGAACTATCCAAACAAATATTTATTAAAATTTAGTTGTTTTTTTCAATATATATTTTTTGGTAGAACTATAAATATAACAATTATTACTAACATTGTAGCAGTAATAACCATAAAGATAGAGCTCCTAACCACAACTATTTTACCATACAATTACAATCACAAATATTAAATATTTTTCTCTTATTATTAGTGAAATTTCGGAAGGATTTTGTTTAATTGAGAAACGAATTGATAATTTTATAATATTATTCTGAATAACTGCTAATAACTATAAAGAGAATCGCAAGTCTTGAAACTTTAATAATTGAACGATAACACGTTAAAATTTTCGTGTATGGAAAAATTATAGTTCATGCACACGCAGTTAAAAAAGAAATCGGCACTTTGTAATTATATAGTAAATTTTCCACCTTACACGACTGAAGTTTCCATCCAGTGAATTAACTTACATTGAAAATAATTCGCCCGAAGTGAGATCACCGGAAACTTGAGAACCGGTTAACTGAACTACAAACTTGAAGCTCGTTCGGGTAACGAGGTTTTTCAAAAGCTTCGACTTTCTGCGATATTCGATAGTTCGCAAGGTGGAAACTGAAGAAAGTTCCCTTTAGAAGCGATGTGAGTAACGCTAAGGAAACCCTCGTCGTTTATTTTAGGCAAAGTTAATATCAAATTGTCTCCACCTGCCGCTTTTCCCAGCTTCAACCTCGTCTCAACTCAAACCTCTTCCCAAGATTGAGAAATGAATTCGTGGCTCGAAATCAAAATAGCGGCCGGTGGTTTATGGCGTTAGTGCGTGATAATCAACCCCGGATATGGGACTTTAGCGTGCTTCACAGGCAATTACCATGGCGGGTCCTACCGTTTCTGTTTCCCCTCTTTACCGAGACTCGAATGCGTGCTATATGGATGAGCGTCGACCCGTATCCAGGTCGATTATTAAAGAGAACGTATGTATACAACGCGTACAGATATTCGACCCATGACGACTTTAATACTTGCATATCGCAACAACACGCTTTAAAACCCATCATGTGCGTGTCCGCTCAAATTGCTGCAATCTCTCTCTCTCTCTTTTTCTCCCTCCCCCCTCTTCTTCTCTTCCTCTCTCTCCGTGCGATTATATCTAATATCAACATAATTCAATCTTGTGTCGCCGCTTCTATCCGTCCGAATAAACAGCATCAATCGATAAATAAACTGTTCAATGTGCGCGAAAAATTATTACGTGGAAATCGCGTTATGACGCGTGCACGTATTGACGGAACAACATTTTCGGCGAAACAAAATTTGATTAAATCGCCCTATAGACGAACGTCTGTATATACACGATACGCGAGTAACTCGATGTAACGAAATTGCAGTACAACAAACTCGATTCCGAGGCGGCGCGGCGGCGGCATAGTTCGGCCGTTGCAACGCGATTTCATCGTTATATTCTCTGATCAATTGTTATCGGAACGTCGAATTACCCCGGGTGCCCGAGTTAAAAAAAAATCGCTCGGCGTTCTTGCGCTTTGCGAACGTACGTGTTTAAAACTACGCGACCGGTAAAATATTCTGTGAACATTTGAAAATAAAATACGAATGAAAAATATGGGGCTTCGCGCGTTGGTTACCGGCTCCGCTATCTCGGTGAAAATCCGGCAAAATCGTACAAGCGGACGAAACCGACGAAATATCACCGCAAGCATTCTCAATTGCGTTGCTATCACGCAAATATATACATATACATGTATACTCTCATCCAAGAGATACAGACATCGATGCATCGGTTCCGATACTGCGAAACATTTCCTCCCCGCGGCTGTCCCGAACCGCAGCCCTTTTCTACATCTGGCCGAACGCACGGATCTCGTGCAAACCGACCCACCTCGTTCCGCGCGCCTGCGATTCTCTCGTAGCCCTTCCGTTTCCGACACGCTCCTTTCATCCCCCTAGCCATTTCCTGCATTCCGGCGCATTCAGCGCGCCCTCGTTAAACCACCGTCCGGTAATCGGCGTGACAGGAATAATTAACTACCGCTCGGCGTAAAACCAGTCGAGTCTAAGAACTTTCGAGCGCGACAAACTACGCTTTTAAAAATGACACGTTAATCCACTTCAAGTATCGCAAGTGCCTGTAAGTACGCTAATTCTCTATATTTTTTTTTCATATGCTACTCTCTAAATTTCTTAAAGCGAAATCTCACTTCAAAAGAGTGAAATTACTGCCACTATTGAAAAAGAGTGAAAATATTTGAACTCTTGAATAAGAATGGCAGATTTTCACTATTCTTTTTTGGAGTAAGATTCACTCCAAAAGAGGAATGAGATTTTTTTCCTTTGAAATGAATCTCACTCCAAAAAAGTGTGAAAATCTGTCACTCTTATTTAAGAGTGCAAATATTTTCACTCTTTTTCAATAATGACAGTATCTTCACTCCTTTGGAGTGAGATTTCACTTCAAGAAATTTAGAAAACAGTTAATTGTCGACGCGAGCACGCAGAATGGTGCAGCAACTCTAAATCGGAGCGGGAGTAAAGTTTCAAAAAGTTCGTTCAATTGTGTCATTCCGCCAGCGAATGCGCTCGAGTGACCCCGCAAATAGACACCGTTTCCCCGGATTTTCAGATCGCTAAAATTGACGTATATAAACATTTTTATACGCTTGATTCGTTTGAATTCCGATATAAATGGCAGTTTTTCACGTCGGCACGAAGAAATAACAACGCACTATATTCTTCCCCTCGTGGCGTTCGATTCATCCATTACCTTCATCAAAGAGAAACAATAGCTGGCACGGCAAATTTGTGTAACTGGTTGCGCGTATTCAAAAACTAATATTACTGCAATCACATGCTGAATTTTCCAATAATAATAAAAAAAGAGAGTACTGGGCGTGAATTGATATTTTTGGCGAGAGACCTGGCCGTTTTTTAAGAACCCGGCGTTCTACGCTCATTCTTTATATCCGTGCTCGTGCAAAATTGAATATTTAACAATCCGAAGTCCTGGCACACAGAGCACGTAGGATCGGCAGCGTTCGCCCACGCGCTCACGGCCGCACCGCGGTCGTTTCTGCATCTCCAATTTCGTGCGCTTTTTCTTTTATCTCTCCGCAGCATCTTCATCGTGGCGTATCCCCTGCCGCAGCCAACCCCCTGTGTTGGCACCAGGAATGGCGACGGCGACAACAGAACTATGTTCGCATGCAATCAGACACCGGAACTCTGCGCACCGGCTGCAATCGTAAATTCTTTTGGCACGCGCATACCGGCCGCATCGCGAATACCGGGAAAACGACTACGACCGCGCGTATACGCGAAATATTACGAATGCAACGTTGGCTTCGCTCGCGGGATGCAGTGCTAATTGCAGCCGGAAAATGCAGATGGAGATAAAAGCACCGAAAAAGCTCAACTCTGCACGAACTGAGGTGAAACGGGATACGTTTACGTATTCGTTATACATAGACAGTATTTGTAATCGTTTGTAAGGGAACAGTAGTCAAGGATATAAAGAGGACGGTTAAAAAAGATATATTTGTCTGATAGTAGCAAAGATAACGAATATACTGATAAAAAGAGATTAGTTATGTATAATCTAGCCTAGATGATAATTACTAAATGCTGTCGTGAAATAGTTTCAGTTAAATGTTCAGTTAATATAACCAAAAAACTTGATCTATTACTAGTAGTAATTTAATCAAGGTTTGGAAATTAGTAACAAAGTTAAGTGGTTATTATTAAATCATAACAAATATAATCAAACGCGTTGGCAAATATGAATCAATTTGTCATAAATATCAAATAATTTGTTTTTTTATGATTTAATAAATATTACTCAATTGTTCGGTCATAATATTATATAATTTATATGATTTAACAACACACACACATAATTATTATATATATCAAATTCTTTTCAGTTGAAAACTGTTAACAATTTAATAACTATATTAGCAGTTATATAGATGACAACTCACTAATGAATTTTGGTCATATAGATTTGGTTATTTAGAAACTAAATTTTATATGCGAGAAATGATATCATTTAGCAGAAGTTCTAGAATGTTTTGACTGTATTTATAGAATATTTTAGCCGCTTATTTATACCAAATAATCTAATAACTATGTTATCAAATTAATTAGTAAATCTTCTTCGTACAATTTGACAATAATTACCAAATATATGATTAATATTGTCGAATAATTTGGTTTTAAATCATTTAATTGGACTAACTAAACGATAATTTTGCTTCTCTAAATATTTAGTAATTATTATTAAACGATTGGTTTGGTAATACTTACTAAATATTGCGCCAATACACTCAACAGAATATATTTGGTAGCTAGACTTTTTCTCACTCTCTAAATCTTTTGGAGTAAAAATTGAGCCAGTCTTGAAAAAAAGAGTGAAAACTTTTCACTCTTGAACAGGAGTGGCAGATTTTCACTCTTTTTTTAAAATAAAGATTTCATTATTTTGAAGTGATATTCATTCTAAAGGAATAAAATCTCATTTATTTTTTTTTAATGAGACTTCATTCCTTGGAGTGCGGACTTTCACTCCAAAAGAGTGAAATCTTACTCCAAAGAGTGAAAATCTGCCATTTTTGTTCAAGAGTGAAAATATTTTCATTCTTTTTTCAAGACTAATTCAATTTTCAGTCTTTTGGAGTGAGATTTCACTCCAAAACTAACTATAGATTAAAAATGGGTAAATAATAGTTTCTCTGTCTAGTAAAACTCGAAATATCCTAATTGTCATTTTCTGGTTGCAAATGTTCAAAAAGAACATATTTGTTAACTAAGTCAAACGAAATAAAATAATGCTTGAAATTATTGAATCCAATAATAATAAATATTTAAATGGATTTAAATAGAAAAGGTCAAACATTTCGAAAAATTAAAAGATAATTTAATGTATTTTCCTTCTCTCACAATTTATAATATTATTATTTTCAAACATATGACATATGACGTTAATAGATAATAACTTGCGTATTGTCATAAAATATTATTGTTAACACAATATAATAATTCAATTTACTACTATAAAAGCAGTTAAGAATATATGCAGTTTAGTTGAACCTTAGTTTTATGACAAATTCTATTTCTAGTCATTAGAAACTGATTAGAAGCTGATTAATAATTAGCTAGATTTATTGTCCAATTATTAACCAAAGTTCAAATCGACCACTCATTGTTCAAATTGACCAAATACCGGCAAATAACCAAAATTCCTGATGAGATACTAGTTAATTTCTAATCCGTTTTCTACTTAGGATTAAGCTTCCATGAACCCAACCTTGAGTATTTTATATAAAGTGGAATAAAAGAGATACCTTAAGCTTAAATCTTACACATTACTAGCAATTAGAGAAAAGTGACTTCTTCGTTGCTCCTGATCGATATGGTTCTACCTCTCGTCGCAAAAACGGGAATACATCCATAATTACCGAGAGTTATAGTCGAGCACACACACACACACACACAGACAGATTCGAAAAGGAATCCGTCAAAAGATTTCATTCTAGGTCCATCCCGCCGGATGTTCGCGCAGCGAGGATAGCGATCGACTAGGGAAGACGGGGGCGTAAAGTGGAGAAAGAGGGGACGGGTTGCAACGAGATAAAAGGCGTCCCCATCGAAATCTCCAGACGAAAACTTTCCGCGGCGATTGTACGACACAGACTCTCAGTCCGGCGCGGAAGAAAGATGAAGTACGAGATGAAAAGACAGGGTGGTGTGAGTGGGCCCCGCGGGGGTGCAGACGAGACAAGAGCGCCGAGAGCAGCGAAGGGATGCAAGCGAGCGAGCGAGAGCGAGAGTGAGAGCGAGAGCGAGAGAGAGAGAGAGAGAGAGAGAGAGCGAAAGAAAATAGGAGCGCAGGGGCTCTTGCTGGTACACGCGTCAAAGAAACGCACATAAAGCGAGCAACGTCTGCAACATGGAAGAGAGCTACCGAGGGAATTGCTTCGTCCAGCCCGGAGATTACCGCTAAATTTTTCGTCGTTCGCTGGTCTGAACCCTCTGCCCGCTGCCGTTAATCCCAGACACTCCATACAATGGAGCATTTTTTCCTTCGTAATTTACGTTACGCGCCAATATTTAGAGACGAGCTGCTCGTCAAAGCCCAGAATGTTTAATACTATTTTATCGTGAAGCTTATATTTCATGATAAGAATGGAGAAAAATGGAAGAGAGAATTAAAACCGTGGTACAATTTTGGTGAGTCCAATTTTTCGTGCTGCAGAGATACGATGAGATTTTAATATCCCAATAAACTCAAAACATTTATCATCTTGCGCATTATATACTCTTCTCCGATACAAGCGAAAGGATACGACGACAGGAAGATATACGGCACTTGTATCTGTTTGATGTTACCCGTGTAAATGCATAACGATACATTGCAATCATTACAAATTACAAATAAAGTTACAAATAAAATAATGACGATTTATGAGAAAATTATGTCCCAGATTGCTTTCACTTTCCTTCTTTCTCGCCTTGTTATTGAAACATTCGCACTCGAGACTTGTGTAATATCACAACATCGTTAAAGTGTAAAATAAATTAATCTTTTAATATATCGTGCTGTACACGAACTGTTTTTAACTTATCAGTAAATTAGATATTCGAACCAATCGGAAAAAAATCGACTGAGATTGAGACGCTTGAATGAACTAATAATTAAAAAGAGCTACGAGAATAAAACGGGTTTTTATCTCTTCGCATGTAAAAATAGGTTGTTGATGTGCAATTTGGTATTGCACATCAACGCCTCTCACTCCTATGTACAAATACCTCTGTACAAATAATGTAATAGTTATCGCTGAAATAGCGGTCTGCGTGAGATTGAGACCGGTCATAAGGCGAATGGCGAACGTGAAATACATATTTTTCTCGAAGAGATTACCGCGATAGATATTATTTTCGTGTTCACGAGGAGGGAAACGGTTGCTCGCGCGACCGTAAATCGACGGGGATCTACCCGGCTGGGATAATACGACCGGAATTTATAGTCGAAACGCGTTGGGTACCTACACGGTTATGTCTACTTCAATAGTCAGCCCCTTTCACTTTTTTTTTCCTTTCACTTCGCGAAGATTGAGGCGCAACAATAATCAGATCTCCATCATGATGTTGCCACTCTAACTTGCACGCGCACTTGAATAGGATCTGCTTCAGCAAGTGTCTGTTTTTAGCAAGATTATATACTTTTAATACGTACACATATTATTAAAAATATGCATATTAGCCTACTTTATGAATTACGGATCACGCTCTAATACGTACTGAGAAAAACATCTTGTTATATTAATTGGAATTCTGGTTGAAAATGTACAAATCAAAATTTTCTGATTAAATCCATTAGAGTTCTACATGAGACAGCAGCAATTCTGATTGATATAATCAGAACCTTTCTATTTATCCATTTTCGACTAAATATTTTTCTCAGTGCGGAAAGAACGTTTTTAGTATATCTACAAATTTAGCTAGATATATAACTGAAAATAATTTTATTGGTTCATCAAAATTTTGACATTTGCATATTTATAATATGTATATGGTACTTATTTAATAACTTATTTAATAACAGAGTTCTAATTTATTTGAAATTGTATATTGATGATTATAAAATTATTTTCTGAGGTTTCTAACATATGTCTTTTAACATGTGTTTTAACATACGCAGAAAATGTGTCTTATTGCGTAGACAATGGAAGATATCATCCGTTAGAATGGAAATATCGCGCATCCAGCATCGCTATCGTACTTTATTTGCCTTGCGCATTTTATTACGACTTGGCTCACGCGGTTCACGAATCCAGCGAACCGATCTCGCGGCGGTGTGTTTGTAACATATGCGCGGTCGCGTTCTCAGAATACGAACAAACTCGCATATCCCTGAATTATTCATAGATCGCGTGTACATACAGCGATTCGAAACCCTTTTGTTTTTTTTCTTCTTTGTTATACGGAAGACGTCGCACAAAACCAAACTCACTACCGATCGACATACAATTAAATATGAACGCGCTTCTGACAGCATCTGCATCTCGTATAATTGACGTGCATGATGATCACCGACTTCCAGATGAGGAATTCCGAATGGATGGATTTACCCGTCATTCAGCGCTCGCGAGGAATAATTTGCGCGAGATTGAAAAGGTTCTTTTCGATATCTTAGATGGATTAATCTTAGATGGATTAATCCTTTCAGCTCTAATGATCCATCACTTTTTATCACCAGCATAAAATATGTTAGCATAAAAATATTTTAAATTCGTTTTATACGTAATTCAATAAGCTCTAAATTAACCTTGATGAATTAATATTTAAATTAATAAATCCCTCTCATATATATATATATATAGAAAAGTACTATATATATGTAAATAATAATAATTAAAAGATTAATACAAATTTGTGATCTTTTTTTTCAAAACATGTCATAAAAATAATCAGCTGTTTAATTTTGTTCCATTAGATTAGTTTGTTTATTGGACATATATGAGTTTATCTGACATATATGAAATAAAGTTAAAAATAAAAGCAATAAAATCAAAGCAAAGTTGTTGCACTGGTAGCGGTGGTTTTTAGTACACTTGTTCCAATTAAAAATATTTTTATTTATTTAAAAACATTTTAAATTATTTCTTTTTTAAACTCTAGATTTTTTTATTTAACACAAAATTTAATAAAAGATGACACCTTTCGCCATCAATCTAATACAACATTCACGAGGAGTATGAAACACTTGTCACGTTATGCGTTATAGAAATAACGTAAACTTTATATTTTTCTACAATTGTATACGTTATGGAAATAATGCAGAGAGTTGAAAAACTTGCTGCAACAATATATTTCCAATCCCTCGCGCTGTTCCCAGCTTTCTCTCACTGGTGCATGTAATTTGTCGAGCACTCTGGGTATTATTCCCGAAGACCAGAACTGAAGCCGAGCTCCCCTATTCCACTTCCACCTCTTTCTTACTCGCGAATACACGAATTCCACGTTTCCATAAAATCCGATTCTTATTCGAGCGGACGCGGGAACTCGCGTCGTACCGGCGCGGCGTGTTGGGACCAAAAAGACACTATCGTCGTCAAAGTTAGCGGGACTCGCTGCAAGCGAACGAAACGACAGTCCGTCCCGATGCGACTCAACCCTCCTAGAAATCATTTCCTTGTGTCCCCTCTCTTTTTCTTTCATCCCTTTCTCCGTGCCACAACGACGGATTTTCTCTATCCAGTCGGCGATATACGTATACCTTGGTACACTTCGAGACAAGCCTTTGGAATTTAGATTGCATCGTTAGGCAGGCGCGGAAGCTCGCCGGCGCGTCGCGGATTCCGACTTTGATTGGGATGCACCGAACGATTTACATATTGTTTTCCTCCAGCGTCGTCGCGCCCCATTATCGTTACGCCGATGAAGTTCTAGTTTACTGGTTCTTCTTCCTTCGCAGTTCGCCTTCGTTTCCCGCCGCTCGCAAAAGAGAAGGAAAGCTGCGGAATTTATTCTCGAGGAAGGTTCGTGACAAGCATAAATAAGTGTACCATACCTCGATTAAGAATATTAGCAATTTAAGTTGGAGTGTTGCAGTTTATTTTGTTTACGGTATTTGTTACTATTGTATTTGATATTATTATTGCGCCATATCGTTGTATGTATACCTATAATGTCATTTCGTCCATCAGTTAAATAAAGACAGATATACAGGAAAAGAGCGGGAATATCAGGAATTGCAGCCTGATGCACCTCGTATGAGAGTTTTAACCGAGAATTCACGGCGGAACGAAAAGCGATCTGCACTATGTATGGGGTGTTACTCTGGAGTTTCGTAATCATTCGGCGAAATTCCGGGTCGCTTTCGATGAACTGAAATTCCGGTGGTCGCGCCGATACATCGAACCACCACAGCGGCTCGTATCCAACGTCGAGAATAATGAAAATGTGCGTCTCTCGCGAGCAAGAGAAATTATTAAAGTACGAGAAATAAAATTATGACGCAATTAACAAATTATTCATGCGGTGATGTCGAGTAACTTTTATCATATCGTAACTGTTTGTTGATTCATGATGTACAATATCAACGAAATTAATAATATTCATTCGCAGTCTCCCCGCGCGCAATACGAAACCGTAAAAAATAATTGCCGTCGATAAAAATTCCTCGCGCGGAAAAAAAATGATATTTCCCCACTCCCGTCTCGATCTCCCTAAAAAATAATATTTCCCCGCCAGAATCCTCGGTAAAAAAAGTAAAAAATCATAGCTCGCGAAAAATTCGAGCGACATATTTTCACGAGAAGCATTCTCGCGATGTGTCGTTCTGTTTCACGTTACAAATAACGCGGATGGACGGGCCCGGGGGCTGTCACTTCCGTGTCTCACTGCCTATCTCTACCGACGCACACTTCCGGAGCACACGTCAATTCAATTGGGGTGGTATAAACTTTTATCCCGTCCCGTCCGTCAGACTCGTAATACGAACTTGCCCATGTCGTATACGCGTCATCCACCGTCGTTATACTTGCGTAAAATGCACTTATGACTCTCTTCTAACTCTACCGACCGATCAATATTGGTATGGTACAAACGAGACGTCTGAAAACAAAAATAAAATACCAGGCGTACTCTTTGAAAATATTCGAATTGTAGATTTTGATCATAGGTCTGTTTTTTTTATATCTAAACTAATTGTATACCCTTTATACTTAAAATAAAAATTCAATATGTTTGAAATTTAGCAAAAGTGAGAAGAAAAGCTTTAGTGTAATCTGGTATAGTAATAAAAAACAAATCTATTGTCATCATAAAGTAGCAATAACCTTTAAATAGGTATTTAAAAATGTGCAAGTTGACAGATAGGATGCTCAAAACACGCCAAAAAATTTAATTTCATAATTGTGTATATTTTTTATTAATATATTAAACTGTAGCTAAATTTACATAAATTATACCTTTATGAGATAGGGAAATGTAAAAAGTAATGAGCTTTAAGATTTCTAGGCATCTGGCTAATATTTTTTATTTTCCTTTTCCAGAACAAGTTTTATATAGAAAACTATTTTAGGATAGAGATACTATAATCAGAGTTTGGCGAAAGCGGGCACAACTTTTGATTGGTTCTCCACTTTGATCCACTCGATATTCTTCGGATAGCTTCGTATCTTGCCGGAAAACGAGAGCGAAGAAAAGAAAGAGATAGATAGCTATAAACAAATAAGTAAAGTCTTGTGTCAAAGAGATTAGAAATCGCTCTGAGATTTCAGATAAAAAGAAAATTAACAAATTTTATTTTTTACATTACAATTAAATAATTCGGCTAATTGATTAAGTCAGTTGGTCAATTTCTTCAAGTATTACCGTCACATATTGTCACATATTTTGATATTTTCGGCACCTGCGTTCGTACAAGAAAGAAAGCAATATCTGTTATCTCTTTCTGTTCACCATTTTGGTCCACATTCGCCAAATTCTGATATTATAGTATCTCTATCTTAAACCTTGTGTTCACGATGCTAGAACTCGAATCGAGAAATGTGGTCAATCAACTTGTCGGTTTTCCGTAAAAACTGTAAGCTGGCTACACATTTCACGATCCGAGAACTCGGATTGTGTTCTAACATCGTGGACACAAGGCTTTAGGGTAGAGTGGGTATAAAGAGAGTTACTTTACTTCAGGATATTGTGCCGCTCCATCTACGCACTTAGACTATATTCAGATTCCCACTCGAACGATATCCAGCAACGGAATTCTGTAATTCGTTATGTGTTCATAACAGTTGTGCAGATATTTTATATAGTAAAAAAATGCGCAACTGTCGTTATAAACACATAACGACTGCATAACGAGTTACAGAATACAGGGACTGGTATCACTCTATCCTTATTGTTTACCGAAACAAGGATGACATGGCACCCGGAGAGTACCCAGGTGGAAATCTGAACACGTCCTAAAAGGTTAAACAGTAACAAGAAATGGCCGCATATTGTTTCACAAAGTTCAGAAACCGATAAATGAATGATAAGCAAACAACATGAACCGTGTCGTGCAGTGTGTATGTCAATGTCCCCATACTCATCATATCCGACGCCTTATTACAGAGTGTAGAGGTTGTTAAGAGGAAACTATCGCGTTGGATCATCTACGTGGAATTAATTCTTACACGTGTTCGCGCGTGTTTGTAAAAGTCACTATCAATCACGACATCAGTCACGTTATACAAAACGAACAAAACGACGATGTAATCGCACCCCGGTCTCCCTCTTGAAAATTTATAGTGTACGTGAATATATACATAAAAATAGAGGAAATTGTCGGTTGAATATAACATAAATCCAGTTTAATCGTAGCTAGAATTCAAGATAAAATGCAAACGACACACATCAAAATAATTTGTATGGCATTCCAATTTTTATACGTTACATAACGAAATATCGCGTCATTGTTATATTTACTTCAAAATAAAATATCAAATTAAATGTATTTACTTAATGAAAAAAAAATTATATCAGAAACCAGTTATTTATTAAGCTTATACTCGTAGTATCTTATTTTTACTCTTTTTACGTGGGATCTTATCAAACCACCATCAAAGAATATTTGCACAGACGTTATCTGCGTTAATTCGAACTCACACGGACGATTGGCTTGCGAATTTGCGCTCCCTGTGGGAGATTTAGCGAGAGAACGGAAAGGGATACGGAGAGAGAAAGAGAGATAGATAGAGAGACAAAGAGAGAAATCCACGTTAGGTGCGCCTGGAGTCTCGAGATAAGCGGCTATGCAGGTGTAATAGATGTAGATGGGCACGAGAGAATGAACCGAGAATGCAATGGCGTAGAAGAAAGGGCTCGGTTCAATAGGATAGTGACTGTTCTCCCCTTTAGTCGAAAAAAAAACCAACTGTGCGAGCGGACATGCGATTTGATGAAGAAGGTAGCTCAAAGAGCGGAACAGCGTTTTCTCTCGCGTGAGCGCGAATCTTTCGAGCGCGAGCGCAGCTTCTCTGAAATATCCAGAATACTTTCGGGGAGACGCTATTAACGCTATTTGTTTCATTATATCTTTATCATTTATTGAGATTTGTTCGAGTCGCATGTTCCAATATGCTCCAACATGCTCCTACCCACGCTCCTATTCATTCCAACGCGCTCGTTGGAGTGAGTAGGAATTATAGTAGGAACGTGTTGTGAAGCATGTTGGAGCATGTGATGCAAACAAATACGAACCTCTTGACTTTAGAATAAGGATAAAATAACACAAATAGTGCTAATTGATAAGTTCTCCCCGAACGCATCTCCAGATAAACGATTCATGCGTATGGACAAAAAAATACTGTACGCAAGTAATAATTACACTTGTTTCAAGCATTTCAAAAGTTCATGTATCCGCAAATCTATCATAAGTTCAACAAAAGCATCAAGTTTATTTAAAATATATTCTGAATCTTAATAAGTTTAATACTTCAATCAAGATTATTAAATTAAAACAAATTTGATTTGCTTATTATATAAAGGTTATTATATTGCTTATTGTATAAAGTCGTTTCTTCGATCAATTTTATAATATTCTTCAAAAGAAAATAAATTCTCGTTTTGTATACAAATAATGTGTTTTCCTCAAATTTGTAATAAATATATTTTAAGATCATTATCAAGAACATATTTTTTATTAAAGATTTTATTAAAGAACCGTTACTTAAAAGGAAGAAAGTAAATTGAGCAATCATTTTTCTTAACAACAGAATGATATTTTTCTATTTGGATAAATTTACAAATCAGGTCAGTGCGCATGTTAATGTGCATTCTACCTCCTTCTTTTCACAACAATTCTAATATATATGTTAGGCGACTAGGTATACAGTATGCAAAAGTAATGGCAATGCAGTTGTACAAAAGTAATGATGCGTGGCGAACACCGGACGAAATTGATACAGCCAGCGCGGAGACAGTGACCTATATCTGGAGATTCACGCCGGTCTATACTACAGTACGTCTTGTATCAAATTTCCGTCAGTGGTGGTTTTTAGCGCTCGGACGAGCGTACAAAACCGAAACGAAAATATATCAAATATATGCGGCAGATCGCGAGCAGACCGTTCACACTCGTTCGAATATTATAAATAATTGAATTTCACCGAGTAGAATTACAAATGGGCATCGCTTAACATCAAACTGTGTGTGAAAATAAAATATACAACAGCTATAAAACGGAAACTGTAAAATACAATAATATCATTTTTAGACCGTGTATGTGAGAGACAACCGATAAATTAGAGCCCTATACGGTCGAAGCTAGATCTTAAAATGCTTAAATAATTCAATCTTGAATTACTAAATATGATATATATGTACTTGACATATCACAATTGTAGTCCAACTTTTTTTTCTCTAATATTTAATGATTTCGTCTGTTAATATCAGATCCTTTTTCTGTAAAATTTTTTTATATCTTATTTTTTTGTAACTTTTTAATTATGTTGACTCAAATGATATGATCGTATAGTAAATTTTAAGAGACCAGTAAGGTATAAATTATATTACAACTCACATACATTGGTTTTCTTTAATGGAAAGATAGCATAATATTGAAGTTTGTACCAAAAAATATTGAGAAAAAACTAGAAATATATGTTGCTAAAATTATTATATGCATCATATTACATACCATTTATATGATATAAAAAGCAAATCGATATTTACGCCGATCAGAATATGATACATATAAAACGGTTTAGTATCGCAATAAAATATTCCAACAACTTATTTTGCATTTTACAATAATATCGGCAATACTGGTCACTCTTACGTAAATACGAAGAATAACCAAGAGAATATCACGTAAAATCAGATAGGTAAAACACGCGTATACGTAGCGCATGTTTTGTCGGTGCAATCATCTCGAAGCGTGAAGCACCGAGGATACGTGCAAAATGCATGTGAAAACCTACTTAGAAGTTTCCTTGAAACGCACGGTATTGCATAGTGCATTGTATATCCCCCAAATAGGTAGAGGAGACGGAGAACGTGGGGTGGTCCCGAGAGAACACCCCAAGGCGCGTTGTATCCAAGATGCGCCTGCAACTTCGAGATAAGACCTCGCAGGTGCGATGGAGGGGTTTTTCCTGAGAAAGACGAATAAGGACAGCGGCACGCGGAGGCGTTTTCCGTCCGAAACGCCATAAAACCGCGACCCCCGAAGCTAAACGATATCGCATGGCGGTAAAAAGAAAAAGAAAACGAGAAAAGAAGATGAGGGAAGGAAGAGTTAGGCGAAAAACAAATTGACGACATCGGCTGCAATTTTATGCGTCGTATAAAATATCCCTCGCTCCCCGCGTCGTAACCCGCCCGAATTTATTCCGCCTACGTGAGCGGAAGCTACAGGAGAAAAAGAGCGTCACGTAACAACCGCTTCCCTTAAAACGCCAGGGGCATGTTACTTAGCGTATTTCTAGTGGTCCTGAGACATCTCGTATATTAATATGAAACTTTGTATATTTGATATAGAATTATTACATGAATTTCTGGTAATCCCAAGATATTATTCAGTGTAATTAATATAATATTTTACTCGTTGAAAATAGAATATCATATTCTGACTCATAATATGCGATTTAGAAGATGCTTCTAATAGAATTTCTATAGCAATTTCTTAACAAGTAACTCCTTTCTCTCGACTTAGGCTTCCACCCTCGAGCTTTTGTTGCATTGAAATTCACGTAGACTAATGAAACGCGTTGACGAGAAGGAGGAAGAAGGAATAACGACTTGAACTGCCTAAGATATAAGATACGCTCGGGGAGGATAAGGAAAAGGGGGAAGAAATACCATTGGGAGGACGACGTTGACGATGGAGGATGAGAGGGTAGACGCGACCTCCTGGGAAATCATCGGTGTCCTCTCGTATCCTGCCTGCTTTAGTCCACCTTGCTCCAACAGTCCTCTGCGCAAACCTAAGACCCCTCTTGTAATATCTCACATACGACGAGCACGAGGTCCTCAAGCCGCCCAAAAGCGATAAACTTTACAAGGCAAAATCTATCTCGCTAACTCGCTACACGCGAGAACATCAGGTCGCATTAAAGGGGCGATATGCGATAGCCGATAGAATTTGCGATATAAATGGCTTCTATTATCGAGAAACCTATAATGTACTGCTACAACATACTGCAACATACTGCTAATATTGAATTTTGATTTCAATTTATAATTAACTACGCAAAGTAGATGACATGACTGTTTGGGTGAGCTGCTCATGTATGTGTGTACAATTGTTATACCTAGGGGTATATTTCTATAAACATGCATTATATAAAGCAGAAAGTTTCATTATAACGACAATGCGTCTATGATTTTATTTTAAATAAAATTATTAATCCTCATTCCAATTTTTATTAATAAATTTTTTAAACATATTTATTTTATTTATGAGATTGTTTAAAGTAGAACACGCGGTATATTGATTGATCACATAAACGAGAATTCCAGGAATTCCTGATCGCGGATCTCTAAATATGAAAATTTTATCATTCATGATTGCGATTTTAGCATTCACCAATATAAATATTATACCAATAGCATCTCTGATGCACTGTATAATGATGCATCGCTAACGAGAGATGTAAGCCGACACCCGTATTATGTGATGATTCTAAATTGGACCTGGGCCCCTTCGGATCATTACTGCAGAATCCAGTGTGATCGATAACGAAGTATAATTATTATACCACAGCAACACAACCGCGGTTCGTGTTACTCGGCACAAACACGCTGTCCGGCTTTAAACAGCGCAGTGCTGGCATTTCGCTGCTGCAGCATGTGAGTGTTTGGATAAATGTGCGGATGCATAATCTGCCCCTTTCGTTTACAAATTCAATCTGTCAATAGTGCTAATAACAGATCTAATTCGCCTAATAAAATCGTGAAATCAGCCCGCGTATTGATTTAAAATTAATTTATAAAAAAAATTCATGATAAAAGGTACCCGTTAAATTACAACTCTTGTCGCTGATTTTTTTCGACTCGGTATATGCACTCTAATTTCTCTCGAATGGAGAACAGAAGCACCGTGATTAACATACTAGCTCCCAGATTATGAACACTACACGGCCGCTACATGAATGAAGCTAGACGCAATTGTCAAGTCGGATTATTAAAGCGGCAACTGCATTGCGCGTAATGCAACTAAGCGACGTTGGGTACCGAATATCCGCGCGGCTTTAAACCATCCCTTTTCCCTTCTCTAAACCACAGCGACGTACGTCTGGCAATGGTTTCGCTGGGCGGAAACGCGTCAAAGAACATGGAGGATAGTATTCGCGCAATTCATGTGTGTGAGAGACTGTCCTGGTCAATCAGCCCGACCGTAGTAACAGTATACAACGAAGATGGACATGCTCTCGCGTATAAAGCTCCAGAAATAGAGGTAGAAAATATTTTGAAATGGACTTAATAGTCAAAATTAGAAACTAAACTTCCAGAAAATTTGTAAGCGTCAGTACATAAAATAAAGTTGTAGTCATAGTTTATAAAATAAATTCATGGTGTTATGGTGTATCGATATATTCTTAGGAGCATATCGATACACGATGACTTTATTTTAATATTATTAATATTATTATATAATAATATTATATTTTTTCTAATGTTGTATAATGAAAAATATACATAGAGGAGAAGGTGGTACTATATATATAGCCAGTGTACATATTGTGACCTCCCTTAATATCTCCGCTATTATATGTATCGCGAATCTTAATGATTACATATGAATTATTAGTTCAGTAGCTCGCCATTACAATGAATATACGTATTTTTGAGTGTTATTTGCTATTTAAGCATATTACTTGACTGTATATATTTTGAGTTATGCAAATTTAAACAATAGCATGGCATTTTGCTAATGTGGCTCTCTATGAGTATTGATTACTCATGACCTCTTTTTTTGAGGTTTTCATATCAAAATAATTATTTGATAATCGATTGTAGCTCTACTGTTAATCTATAGTTTATATTACGTGTACTATTTTTAGTACTAAACAGCTTATATGCAGAAGTTATGTAAATGTATATAATAGTACATTCATTTGCATACATTTTAAAATGTTTTACTTTTGTTAATTTTGTAACCAAATACTGTTTTCTAAACAAAATTAATATTTTAAGGCTTTTTTTTATGGAAGGCCACATTACCAACCATTTTTTTCTTCGAGTCATTATGCAATGTCGCCATATTTTTATTAATAGTATCCTAAGTAATAAATATTTCGTAACTTTGAGTCCAGAATCGATTCAACATTTTAACGAATGTAATTGTCAAGTTTTCAACTTAAATATTGATTATTAACAAAATTATTGTGTAAAATGTAACTGGGGTTCCACCTTCTCCTCTATAAAAAATGGAAATGCTTTTTAATATAAAATTCGCATTTCGTACTTTTATATTTCTTTCATCAATTTTGCTATTCTGTTTTAAAAATAATAAAAAAAAACAATACTTTGTTAAATGCCGTATCATTTAATTCAGATGATTGATCTGTTAACTTCAAAATAATTAAATCGAAGTAAATATACTTCAAAGTAATTAAATCAATAATTAAATACTAATTATATTCAAAAAATATGTCTAGTTCTCACCACTTAGAATCCATTCGTTCCTGCTCGCGTCGTTCTCACATCAAGATCATTGATCGCCACGCGCGAATATCTCGAAGTCGGCGTGCTATACGTCCCGTACACGCATACGTATACGCAAGGTATGCACGCGTGTGTGCAATTTCGAGGGTACCCGACGCGATGGACAGACACGAGACGGACATGCGACATGGAGGATAGGCGAAGTGCGAGGATTAGCAAGCCCGAAATTAGGTCGCGCACCGATCTCATATCCCCTCCCTCTCCCGCAATGCGCGTGTCGCAACTGCGAGAGTATTCGACAGGAATTCGCCACATTCGGTATGCAACGTGGCGCATCTCGCTCCTCTTTGCGTTCCCTCTCGCAGCATCTCCCCCCTCTCTTCTCCGCCGGATTTACCACTTCCGTTTCATCCCTGTACTTTCTGTTACGTGCCCCCCCCCCCTCTCTCCCTCTCTCTCTTTCTCTCTCTATCTCTATCTCTATCTCTCTCTACAGCTTTTCCCTTCCTAGCTCCTGTAGTCGCTATAGCGGACACTAAAGGGCGACAAAAGGCAATCGGGGCCAATGGGGTAGTGGCGCGTACTCGCTGGCCGTTTGATTGACGTCGAAGGGGCGCCGTGCAGCATTGATTGCGCTCATTGTTCCAGGCAAGCGTATATCCTTGCACCTGCCCCGGTCCCGGTCCTCTCACGTCGCATTCGTACTATCCCGACATTACCATCGTCACTCTCGCGACCGACGCTTCGGCATAGGAAAAAAGACGGAGAGAACGTGTACGGACTTCTCCCTCGTGCAAGCAAACCTCCTGCAAGCGTGAAATGTGCCTCGAGTTTTTTTCCACCCATCTTCGTGATGCAGACTAAATCCGGGATTTACTCTCGGTGTCCGATAAAAGTGCGTGCCATTTGTAATTTGCTAATTCCTGATATTGCTTAAAACGTGTTTTATGAAAGAGGGATTTGAGAATGCGAGCAAAAAATTTGTGACAAAATATATCAGTATTTATAATAAAACATTATATCTAATGACAATTAACATCAATTTTATCAAGAAGAATAAAAGAATTTTTTTTCTTTGATATTTTTTCGTGTTACGAAAATTTTTTCGTGTTATATTTGAGTGTTACGAAATGCGCTCTTTGATAAATTACATCTTAAGTTTAACATTTGTATTCATCTTTTCTTTATACAAATTAAATCTCAGCATATGGAAACCCAACGAATTTATTCGGGCAGAGATAATTTCACGATTTCTGGCGTTGTGCTGTAGTAAAATGAAGGTCGTCTTGACGAATATTCGGCTCGCCACAATGTAGAGGCAGAAAGATACGAGAAAAGAATGCCGTGAAATGAATTTTGGCCAACGAAGAGGAAGAGAAAAATAGGAAACTGGACCGAGTTAGGCGTAGAGCCGAGAGAGAAAAGCGCGTTTTTGTTCCAAAAATTCAGTTGTGTTCAAACGGGCTTTCAGAACGCTTTAAAATGGCAAAGAAGTTACGCTGCGAAGCACTTGCGGAGACTACATGCGAGCCGGAAGACAAGAGGGAGGAAAAAGGAGGAGGGGGAGGGAGGGGGGAAGAGGAGGAGAAAGAGGAGGAGGAGCAAGAGAAGGCCAGAGTGGAAAAAGCGAGCTCGTCTTAACGGCGAGGGAGGCGGAGTTGCTAGAGCTTGCTTGCTGCGCGAGAGGTTGAAAGTTTCTCTCATATTTCCAACAATCACTCCGCCCGTCTTTCTCCTCGTCGCCCGTCTTCTATTCGCGAAATTGAAAGGACCAACGCCTTCGCGAAGTCGACACCATCCCCGGGGAGCCGTCCTCCTCCCCCTCGCGCGAAGTGACGCGAGGGTGGATGGTGCGAACGCCGTCTTGCATCCTTCCAGCAAAAATACAACTGACGGAGAAACCTCAAGAACGATACAACGTTGTTGGTGACGTATTATAAATTTACGTTTCATTCGCAAGTATCGAAGAGTTATAGAGAAAAATATACTATAAACTGTTTAAAAATAAGAATACGTTTTAAAGAGAGAATTTTCTATATATAATATATATAGCATATATATATATATATAGTATAAATTACAAGAAAAAATAAACAGTAAGTTGAATCGAGATTAAAGTTAATCTTACATTGACGAAACTGCCATCCTCCTACGAAGAAATAAAGGTGGAAAATCTATAAGAAAATACACAAAATTAATGTGCAGTACAGACCTCAGAAGAAAGATGGATAAAAGTTGGTAGATGGACATCATATGAGAGGAAACAAAGAAGTTGTGCTTTCCAGACGTCTAAGAAATATGGCATAGAGAAATGGAAACATGTCCACGTAGAATGTAGAAATGATATATATAGTAGAAAGCATATATGTATAACTATATCCTATATCCCTCGTACTCTACCCTGCAGAAGTACGCAAGCACCTTACTACAATCTTTGATAAGAACGCGCGATATATACTACTAGTATCGGATAGAGATACTAGTAGTATATATCGCGCGTTCACTCAAATAAGAATCTCTGAATTGTTTCTCGATAGGACAATCTTAAATAAGATAAACATGGCGAAACTAGTCATACAACAATTAGCATTTTGTTTTTAAATGATACAAATTTATAAATAATTTTATTACTGTATCTTTTCGAGTGACGAAATATTTTGCTATGACTCATACTTTCACAAATAACTGTTATACTTTACGTTTGGTTTGAACTCGCATGTTGTCCTATAGTGCATCATAAGCTCCGTTTCCTATATATTCTGCAATACAGAGTGAAATATTACTGTCATATTTGTCTCTGTGTTCAGACCCCATTCTACGATTGCGTACACTTTAGTTGTAAGTGGTTGTAATCAATGTTCGCTAGTGTCTAGATAAAATTATCTAGATAATCTAGATGAAATTGTTTCATTTTATTTTTACTAGAATATACATTCATCTGTATTTAAAATAAAAGAGTGTTATTTTTTTCAAATTATCTAGATGATTATCTTTCTCCAATTTTCTAAACTGAATTGATCTAATTATTTAAATAATTTGAAAACAGATAACACTTTTTTATCTGTGATACAGAAGAAGATAATGTATATTTTAGTAAAGATAAGACGAAGCTATTTCATTCAAATTATCTAAATAACTTCATCTAGGTACCTACCTAGGCAAACGCTGGTTGTATAATAGTTGTAAAAATTGACCAATCACATTCTCCTCATATTTGATTGTGATTGGTCAATTCTTACAACTACAATCACTTATAACTCTGCTTACGCAATTGCAGAATGCGCGTTATGGAAAAACCTAAACAATAAGGTATAAGTAGTAAGACATAAACAATAAACAAATCAATATTTTGGATTTGCTTTAATATTTGTGTTATTTCTGTACTGTGATTGACCGATTCGCTTACTGCTTACCTATTTTTTGTGTACTATTGACTTTATTAGAGAAATTCTAGTATAAGATAAAAATAAAAACAGTCTTGCGGGATGAACCTCAGAGATGTCGCCCGCTCGATCTAACCCGCTTAGCCAAACGATCCGCAGCAAACTTTTCGCGATGAATTCGCGCAAAAGTTGCAGACTCCAGTCGCCCGGCCGAAGTTTCGCATCGCGTTCTCTCGCTAGAAGCCATGAAGATTAGTCGTTCGACAGTTTTTGAAATGGCCCGCGGAAACGTTCTCCCAGGGGACGCTATCCACGACCACGGCGAAACTTTCCCAACTTGTTGCCCGCCGCGGAAACTTTCCGCACGAACTGGAAAATTGCCCGTGTGTCCCTGCACAGCCATAGTTTTTCAGAGAAGTGATCTCCGTCTCGTTCCGAGGCGTCTAAACAACTTTCTCAACTTGTTGCCGTCTTCGACCTGCACGGGAATAAGTGGTTCGCAAAACGGCTCGTTCGTCCATCGTGCCCTTCTCCATCATTTCCTCTTTCTCTCTTCGTATCTTGGACCACCGATTTTATCGACTTCTCGACTTCCCGCGGGTATCAATGTTATCTTTAGTCTCTGTTACTTCTGTCCGTTATATCCTAATGGGAAATCGAACAGTCTGCTAGATTTTTCACTTTAAAGCAACTTCATTTTTTTAACACGTGAGATATTTGATTAGCAACTGCAGCGTTCAAAATTTAAGATTCTGCTAATTACTTGATTGTCAAAAAAGTTTTGAATTGTTCCCCAAAAAAATTTATTATCAATGATTGTTATTATTTTCAAGTAAATTTGTATGTAAAAGTTGTTTTGGATAATTAAGAACTTTTTAACAACGAACTATTTCTCTTATATTCTTAACGTTCTCTTTTAAATCTTTAAAATCTTTCACAGATATTTTATGGAACTTTATTTTACTTTATGTAAGCTAATATTTGCAAATAGCATTGTGATCTTAAGAAATCATATCATCTTAATAACATCAATATACTAATGTCCCACAGAATCATGTTTTTGAAAAAGACAAATTAAGGTAAAAACATTCATAAATTCACAGAATTTTAAATTCTGATGAATCATCCTGGAATATTAGTGAACGGAAGGAAAAGTACTACGAAGGGAGGATTCGAGAAATACGTTTCACTAGCCGGATCAAATAATTGCCTTCTTGATAGACAGGGTAAACATCGAGAGCTCTTTCGAGAGGGGGAGAGAGAAAGAGAGGACACGAAGAGGAGAACATGAAGGTTCCTGAGAAAAGGAAATGCCGTCGCGAGACTCTGGACTCTTATCGAGTCCTGATGTTACCCTCCACCTTTTCTCCGAGATTCGCCCCTCGTCGAGGACTCGAAGAGGCAGAGTCTGCAAATTTAATCTTACCGGAGACCTCTACCCATCTACACAGTTTGTTCCGCCTATTGATTCCTAGTTCGTAGCACGAGCTCCTTTTACCCCCCGAATCCGAACTACCGATTCGAATGTCTCGTGGCGAGGGAGCAAGGTCCGGACAAATGATAGAAATTCCGCCTGTGCTGGATTTTGGAAGCTGATCTCGAAAGAATTCTTCCTCGAAAGAAGAAGAAACTATACGATTTCTCGTATCTAATAGTTACTTTAAAATATTTTCCAAAGTTATAAAATTTCAGAATAGTGTAAACGCTGACAAAATAATCAAATGACAATTAATTCATATATTCATAAGTGAACAAGGCTATATTCGGTCAAATTGCCTAAGAACATTTTTATGTGAATTTTTTCAATTTCCAGTTTACAGCAATTTATAGTTTGCCTCAACTGAAAATTGTAAAAATTCACACACATATTATTAGTCACCAAGATACCCGCCTTGATCGAATGTAGTTTTCTTCATTTATTTATGTTGAACACTTCTAGGATGATTTTTACTTAGTATTATTTAATTCAAATAGAAAAAGTAACTTCTTTTATGAGCTTCAATTTATATATAATAATGAAAATTGGATAGTATCATATTTTATTTATTGTATGTGCATAAAAAGGTGTAATTATATATATTATTTTATATGATCACATAAAAATAAATATACATTCAATAATATATCTATATTACGCATCAGTTGTTTTTGTGATAATTGAATCGTAATAATCTCCGTGTAATATTATATAATTTAATTATATTCATATAACGCAATTAAAACAACGTTAAAATAGCGTCACTATAAAACATGTAGAAATAACATATTGAATAAATGCTGACATTTATATAAGAAAAGATATAAGTAGCTATATCGACAGTTTAAATTAATATATTCTGATCGTACAAAATTCAGAAAGTTTGGAAAATCCTAAATGCAATTCAGCATTCTTGTCAGTATAATATATCTATTGATAAGAATGCTGAATTGCACACAGGATTTTCCAAGCTTTCTGAATTTTGTATAACCCGATGTCTATATATATATATATATAATACTTATAAAAATCCGAATATATTAATCCTTTAAATTCCTTAAACGTTACTTATCATCTTTTCTTATATAAATGTCAGCTTTTATTCAATACATTATTTCCGTATGTTTTTCAGTGAGGCTATTTTAACGTTGTTTTAATTGCGTTAAACGAACATAATTAAAATATGTATATATTTACATACACACATACATATATATATAAAAAATTTTTAATCCGTCAAAAGATAAAGCGTGCACAAATAAATATATAGGTACATGACACTAAAAGCCCATGTGACACCCGGCGCGAAGTGCAAATGCCACCGCGCCATAGACGCATATAAACGATAATCCGCGAGCGCAATGTGATTAATAATAATTTGCCGGTCGGCATAAACGGAACCGATTAGCTGGCTTAGCCAAGCGTTATGGTAATAGGGAGCTATTACCCACCGACACCTGTGTATCCTCCTTCTCTGTCTCTCTCGCTTGCTTTCATTTTCATTCTCTATTTCGTTCTCTATCTCAACACCCGTTCATGTATCCGACTTCCGTTATGCCCCCAACTCACTGCTCAGCTCTGTCCATATCTCTGTCGCTTTAAACGTACACTCTCATGACGGCCAGTCACTTTAAACACCGATCGGTATATTCAATCTTGCTGGCGTTCATCGGCCTGGCGCGGCCGACTCCTTTGGCTCTTCGATTTTCCATGTCGATAGGTAAACTTCTTCGAGGGTGCGTTATAAAGGGTGGGATGTTGACGCGAATCCGACCCGCGCAAATAAAACTCAGTGACATTTGTAGATATCTCAAAAAATCCCCATGGAATCATGACAAACATAGAAATCAATACTTGGATAAATCGGATAAACTTGAAAATATTTTAATAAAATATTTAATTCTGCAAATATAAAATAAATTTTCAATATATAAATATACAAATGTATTATTTAATATATAAATATATAAATTAAAATAGATACAAATGTATATTTATATACACGGAAAGAAGATTTTGCTTATCCTCTAAAACTTTCAGAGTAAATTTCACTGTAAAGTGAAATTTCACTCTTAAAGATTTAAAATTGAGCCATTTTCTTACAAGACTGATTCAATTTTTACTCTTTACAGTGAGATTCCTTTCCAAAGAATTTAGAGAGTAAATATCTAAAAATTTAACTAGAAATATAGATCTGTAAATAATTTTATTAGATTATCAAAATAATTATACAGGGTGTTAAAAAAAAACCATTCAATATTTATATGATAGATTAGTACACATCGCATTGGTACACGACCATTACTTCTATTTCTTATTGTTGAATTTTCAAATGCACGGTCCAGTAAAATTTTCATTGTTTATCTTAATTATTTTGATTCTAACAAAATTATTTTCAGGTCTGTATTTACCTAAATTTTTAAATATTTTAGCAAAATCATTCTTTCCATATATACTACATGAATAAATTCAAGGTAGATAAATATAAATATAAAAATAAAGTTAATTCAAGTCATTGCGTGACAATTCAATCGATATAACTCGCCCGTCTAATTTTTAGTTAACGACGTTGAAACGACATACATATAACATGTAATTAATTTTCTGCCAATTAAGGCGGCCGCCTTCGGAAATCGACATGATGTCGCTTGGATGAGGCAACGCGTGGAATTCCACCTGAGAACGCCAGTGTGATACTCGCGTGGAATTAGTAATTAAGTAGCGCGCGCGAGAGACACAATTCCGGAAGCGGACTGGTGTGACGGCGAGCATAATTGCCGGACACCACGATAGAGGATTCAATTCTCTCTCTCACTCACGTGCACCGAGGATTTGCATACTTCGTGTTTTGTATGCCGCGCGCGTGCGACGTGCGCGCGACGGCATTACGAAATTCGGCCGGAACGAGCGTGCATTTCCCTCTCGAACGTAGTTATAAACGAGTTACGTCGGGTGCCCCGCGCGAATGTCGTTATGAGTTTCGCGTTTTCCCGATTCCAGTGCCCCCGTCACAAACAATGCGCGCATGAAACACCTCGCAACATCGGGACGGAAGAAAGGAGTACCATTTCATTTATCCGGCCGTCTGCGATCTCTCGGACATCGTAAATCAGCGCAATTAGCTGTACCTCTTGACGTTTTCCAGTTTTTCAGTTTAAATCACAAGCGTTACGTTTTAAAAACAGCAATATGGATTTATTGTAGATAACAAAAATTTGTTACTAAACTTATTGTTTAGAGAAGTATTTCTCTTGCGATCACCAAACGATTTTACAGAAAACAGTACGTGCAATTATAGAAAATATATAGATATATAAATCCTTTTAATTGACTACAACCATTGTACAATAATTACATAGAAAGAATGATTTTTCTGTAGTTTAAAAATTTATAATTCGAAATTAGATGGACGAAAATAAATAAATTAAAAGAAATAATCCTATTTTCTCAGTCAAAGCGGATCTTAGCTGAAATATTATATAACGTTTTCGAGTGGAGTGGGTTTGAACCCGACCCGGTTCAGTTAACTCATGTTTGATTTGAAAGTATCATAATCTCGTCCAATCAGAAATCAAAGTAAAATATGTGACGTCATCGATCCGACCCAGATTAGGTTCAAACCCATTCCATTCGAAAACACTATTAGTGAAAACGAATATTGCAGTTGACCGAAAATATTATTTCTCTTAATTGATCTAAAAAATTAGTTAAATATATACAAATCTGAAAACAATTTTGCTAAACTATCAAAATAACCATGTAAAATACTCAAGTTACTAAAATATAAAAATTTTTTGCAACATTGTTTATGCTTCAATTTCCTACATAATTATTTCGATAGTTTATAACAAATTTATTTTAGATCTGTACCTATAAGCTAAATTTTTAGCTAGATACAGATTTCAAATATTTCAGCTAAATCGTTCGTTTCGTGTATCATTATATTTCCAATAATCTATTCATATACAACATAATTTTGCACAGAATATAAAAATACATTCGATAGGCTTCAAAAACGATCCCAAATCGCAAAAATCTTAAAAATTTCAATACAAAATAAAAATTGATACTCATTTATAACAGATAGGAGAAACTATTAGAACTTTTTCTATTTAACAATTTAGCGTTCATAATTCTAAATATCAATTGAAAAAGCAATATAATTATATACCCTCTATGTAATATCGATTATATGAATAAAAAGTTAGTGGAAGGAAAACTATATAAGTTTAGGAGAGCGTAAACTATAACATTGTTTAGAAGAAATGTTTATGACGGTACAGCACTCATGTTAACCGAGTTGCAGCATAATATCAGTTGAAAGTTAAGTTTAAACGCGAACACGAGGCCACATAGGCTAAGCGGGTGAACGGCCCGAAATTTATCGCGGCTTCTATAGCTCGCAAATTTCGCTGTAACATTGACACGGGGGATGCAACCTGCGGGCGGGGAGTTATTAACCGCGCTAACGATACAAGAGCCGGCAAGTAGGTAGTTGCTGACTCGTGCTTTCACGCCCTCGATCAAAGCATTTACGCCGAGGAGTGGGTGTCTCGAGCGTGCACCACTCTGAAGAGAATAACTTGGCCGGCGTATTAGTTGCATCACCGCAGCAGCATCGTTCGACCGGGCGACGAAGCCAGGCGCACTAACCACGTCGATTAATCCACTTTGGAACTTGTCAAACTATTTTCCACCTAATACAACTGGGTCGTCAATGGATACCCCTTGCTTTCTCAGGCTGCTGATATTACCGTTCGAAGCGTATCACGTTATAAAGTCTATCTGAGAATATATGTTACGTCCAATTGAATCTGCCCCATTAATGTTTTATTCAAGAAATGATCAAAACTTTAAAGTCTATCTACAATATATTCCGTGTTTTTTAAAAAGTTTTGGTAAATTATAAATTTTTATAACATATACGAAAAGAGATTCATTCTCTTGAAATGAATTTATTTATGGAATATAATGTTTATTTTACTGAAATAAATCTTTATTTAAATACCGCGAAATAAAATTGTATTCCTCTAACAAATAAACTATTTATCTTTTTTACTTTTTACAATTAATGAGATATATTTCACAGACATGTATATTTTGTCATCACGGTCAAATTTTTTTATAACCAATAAATATTAAAGAGAACGTCACATGTAACATTTGCTTGCGAGAGAGAGTAACGGAGAGCTTGGCAGTATAATCACCGATTTAGTAAAGTTTTATAGGTAGTGCACTCACAAAAGTACTATAGTAAAGCCGCAAGACTCACTACTTAGCCATTTTCGAAAAATAGCAATAAAATATTTCCTAGTACCTTTAACGGAAGAGGGTTTTCCTTGGAGTCGGAATATTCGCAAGCAAATGTTACATATGACGTTACCTTTAATATTTATTGATTATAAAAAAATTTGATGGTGATGACAAAAAATGCGTTTCTCTGAAATATATCTCGTTAATTGTAAAATAAATGAATAAATAAATAAGTCGTTTATTTGTTAAGAATAAAACTTTATTTCGCCGTATTTAAATAAAGATTTATTTTAGTAAAATAAACGTTGTATTCCACAAATAATTAATTTTTTAAGTATCTATTTCTCAGTGTAAAAAAAAAACACGATTATAGAACGTTCATTATTCTAGGAATCATTATTCTATCACGAATTTATTTCTTCATAAAAGAATGTGATTTTTCTGTGCAGGTGCAGCTGCTGTAGTAACGTCCGCAGGCGGGCACGGCTTCGACGCGCATCTACGCGGCCCCAGCTTCGTGCTGGAACCGCCGTCGAGGATTGAATTCTCCAATTCCAGCGGCGCCTGGTTGGACTGCACTGCCTCCGGAAGTCCACCGCCTAACATCGACTGGTCCACCGCGGATGGGCATCCGGTGAACGATGTATCGGGCGTACGAAGAGTGCTCAGAAATGGCACTCTGGTACTCCTGCCGTTTCCGGCCGCGGCCTATCGGCAGGACGTTCACAGTGCCGCGTATAGATGCGTGGCGAGCAATACCGTCGGCAGAGTACTCAGTCGCGACGTACAAGTCAGAGCAGGTAAGCGAGATTCGTAGACGAAATTTATGTCCATGCATGAAAAGCAAAATACATATTCCCTGGTAGAAATGTATAGAATGCAGTTTTCCTAGATATTCATCCAGTTATACTCTGTCTAGTCTTATTGTATTCTCATTAGTTGTGATAATACTGCATAGAAAGTCGACAAAACTTGATAAAGATTTATTCAGTAGTTGTAACAATTTTCCTGATAAAAATATGTGCAATTTGCCCAGTTATTGTCTAGTATTATTAGGTTATTATTAGTTAAAATACCACATTAATATATTTATTATTCTGTTTATGTTCAAAAAATAGGTTCAGATTTTGAACATTGTTACTGCACAATAATTATAGACAAAGTGTTACATTTTGATTAGAATCCTAAGTTTTTTATTTGTCGGGTATTCGACAAAAGTTAATAAACTGTTCAATAATTACTGAAAAGATGTATGCTACTAATTGTAAGATTAGAAAAGAAACATTTTCAAATTCTGATGACTATAAGTATAAAATAGCAAAAATGCAGTTATAAAACTTATAATGTAACTTACAATTAATATAATTACGTACAATATAATTACAATATAATTTAGAATACATTGAATAAAGTTTAAATAAAGGGAAAGTTAAAACAAAATTGATAACATTGTGGAGCAAATTACTCTGTCGAATCCTTTTTAATTTACCTATTTGTTGTGCAAGTCCTATTATCATCAAAAAAACTCGCAAACGTTTTATCGCGTTATATACATCCCGCACAATTACATCCGTTATTTACCGAGATATCCTTTAAGGAATGGCAAGCGCGTAATCGGGATGGCCGTCATATTAGAGCTTTGCTCGCGGCCACCGCGCACACTGGACCATTGGAAAAGTCTATTAAGCGGATTACGTGAATGCCGCGGATATTTGGCGCGAGTCAACAGTAATTGCGATGGGTGCATGAGTTGTCTCTCGCGAGCGATAAAACGCGGAATCGCGGATAGGCCGGTTTTACACGAGCTGTGTAATCGCACAGCGAATGCTCGCACAGCACTGTGTCCGAATGCAATTCGGGGAACCGCAAACCTCGCGTTAGCTTTGTGTAAAGGAATTTGGTTGCACACGGGACATGTCTCTATATTTAATTAAGAAATATTTGGCGGTTAGGCTTAAAATAACAGCAAGTTAAATACGTAAATAAAAAAATAATTCTGATAATCTGTCTGTTCTCATAATTAAATACATATTAGATGTATCTCGCTTTTCTTGTTTAAAGAAATGTCTAAAAGTGCGGCTTGGTTTGGCACTCTTTCTCCACTCAAATATTTTGTATTCTTTGAAACATTACGAAATTATCACGAATTATTAAAAATCTTAAGATTGAATTATTATCATGTAATAGTTTTAATTACAGGATTATTATCATGTAATGGTTATAATAACAGAAACAATATTTTCTATAACCTGTACCATTCTCTATAAAACTATTGTTATACCGTACGAAATATTCCTTTTAAACATGTACGTACGCAATCTAATTGCTCGTATGGGAAGAAAATGCCGATTGCGAGAGAAAATCAGTGTGAAACAGGCGTTAGAACCGAACCAGTGCTTGCCGAGCACCGACCGATGCAGATGAGATGCGCGTAGGTTCCTTTCTGGTCGCGCAGTGTAATTACCTCTTAAAAAAAAACGCAATCTGAATGCAAATCCGTGGCAGCTGCGAGGTCGACCCGACGCTTTCAGGATTTCCAACTACTAACCCCCTCGCGGCCATAAAGTTCTGCCCTGGACGTGTGACCGTTAATTAAAACTTTACTTTCAGTTCTTTCTCTCTCTCTCTCTCTCTCTCTCTCTCTCTCTCTCTCTCTCTCTCTCTTTCTCTCTCTTTCGATTTAACGGAAGAAATTTCTTTTCCGCGCGTGCTCGATGAAGCAGGCGTGCTTTATGCGATTTCGCGCCAAAAATTATGAACACGGTTATAGTAATTTCAAAAGTTATGTTGTATATACAGAGTAAATCAGTTAAAGTATTAGAGATTTATATTTCGGAAACAAAGCATTATAGAAACATGTTTCATTATAGAAACATAAATATAAAATTTAATTATAACAAAATTATCAAAATTTTTACACAATAAAACATTTACATGTAAAATCAAGAAAATCAAGCAAATGATATTAAATGAGATATTTTAAAAACAATGCATTTCAGAAAATTTTGCTAAAGGGAAAAGATGCTTGTTCTTTAAATATAATAGTACTGTGTTCTTCCCATCTATACATATATATGATATATTCTACATACCCATCTCCAAAATATCTACATATATATTGTACGGTATTTTATATAAAAGTCCTCTCTAATAATATCTTCCTCGAGTGAGAGAGAGATGATATCATAATTCAACGCAATATTTCTTATGCGAGTTGTGAGACGTGCGAGAAAGCGGGATGACGGCATGCGAGTGGAAACAGGAGAAGCAGGAATCAGGGAGCTGAAAGGGAGAAAAATGCGAGACAAAGTCTTCGCACGGTTTGGAAGCTTCGAGGTGACAGAGAAGGAATATAGAGAAGAAATTCAGAACGCCGTAGTCTGAGCTTTAGCCTCCGCGTCGTGGCGTCGCGACGTCGGCCTGTCAGACTGCACCGTCGGTGGCGAAGCTGGCCGTCGCCCTTGGAATTTTCACGTAAATAAAATCTCCGGAAGAGAGAGTGTACGATGCCTCTCGTGCGCGAGAGAGCGATGCCGGACACAAAAAGGAAATAGAGAAGGAAGAGGAAGGTGGGAGAGAAGAAGCGAGACGTTCGTTATACACTCGCGTCGCCTCATGCCTCGACGCATCCTCGACGTCGAGATTCACCCGACGTTTACGACGTAACGACGTGTGCGACACTCTGTGTGTATATACATAGTGTCATACACACCCGTATACAAGGCAACGCGCTTTCACGGTGTAGCAAGACGGCGACGATGTAATTGAAAACGAGACTGTCGGCGTAACTGCGATTGCTTTTTCATTACAGTGGCAATTAGAGACACAGACGTAGACACCAGAATCGGTGTTCGCTCTGTCTCGTTACGCTGTTAGCCCGACATAATGACGACGTGTAATTTTTTACAGCGCCTATATACTCTTACTTTTTTCTTTTTAAGAACGAAATAACGAACTTTAAAAAATCAAATGCAATTGTGAACCAAGAGACAAACTATTATATGTAATTATCTTAATTATCGTAACAATTATAAAAAGAATACGAAAGTATTTTTTTTATAGAATAACAATTTTCCATTTTTTTTAAAGAAAATTTTATGTAGGAACGGAAATTACTACGTAAGCTATTGTTTTGCAATTTGTACTAAATTGCTGGAACACATGGCTTTATGTGAGATTTTATTGCTGTTTGCAGTGGTGGCTCAGGCATACAAAGTCGAGGTGGAGGTGACGGGGGGCGCATCGAGGGGATGCACTGCAATATTACGCTGCATCATACCCAGCTACGTCAAAGATTTGGTGCGCGTCGTATCCTGGCTGCACGAACCTTCGTCCTATATATATCCCTCGCTGCAAGGAGGTAAATGTTTATAACGAAAATCTACATACGAGTGTGTACTACATTTCTTTGTGATATGGAAACGCAAAATTTCACGTACGTTACAACGTTAGAGCCTAACTAAAGTCCAATTGAAAAATTCGAAATGCATATCTTTTCTGTCCACACGTGTATAAGGGATTTCGCCCAATAAAGTAAATCATTTCATGCGAAAAAGATTATTTGCGAAAAATGAATTCCGCAACGAAATATATACGTAAGGATTAAACAACGAGGAACACATGTTGGCAATTATTTTATATTCCGTGTGCACAAGACGCGATTCTACAGCGCCAAAGATTTTCGATGAGAACTTGTGGTAACTTTTAACATAATTAAATTCTAAAAGATCTGTATTATATGCAAAAGCAATTTATTGTTAATTTTCCATATCATTTTATCGTTATATTGAAATTTGCTTTCTCTACATCTCGTTATTATGATGATCAATATGAGATCTCATTATTGTATTGATTAATATGTCTGAATAAACATTTAAACATATTCCGTTTTCATTATCATTTTTAATTTCGTATTTATATTTTAGTTCACATTCTTATATAGTTAATAATTTTTATTTTCACAAATATGTATCTAAATATTTCTTAATTTAAAATTTACTATTACACACACATACACACACGCGCACGCACGCACGCAACTGGGTCTTCAAATAATTTCGTTAATCCGGGCTTTCGCGGCTGCAAAGACTGATACGAACTCGGGAAACATCCCGGGCGGATTTTCACAGATGTAGTAGTGCGATGGCAATAGAAGGAAAAAAAAGAGTAACATGGATATAGTGACAATACGAGGCGATTTCAGTGTAGTCGCTATATAGAGACTCACTATGGCCGTCGCTTACAAGAACTAAAATTTAATATCCGCCGCGGACGCCCATGCTGAAATTTAATATCCACAATAATGCGGCGTCTCCTTCCGCAGCTCGCGGTGCGGGATGTGCGAGTCGGGATTGTCGGGTTCATTAGTAGCTCACAGAGATTAATCAGATTTGCTGTAAACGCGAGTCCGCCCTAGAAAATTGCGTATAAGGGTGCAAGATAGAAGAGTTATACATAATTAAACATTCCGCGCGCCGCGATTTGATTACGCGGTTGTAATTAGCAGTCGCTAAGAATACTAGTTACAACAAAAGTTGTTATCCTATACCTATATCATATGCGGAGATGTATGCATAAATTCTTTTTCGCTTACAAAAACATTACTGCATTACCTGCAGATACTTTAATCGAAATCGATAATCGCGAAGGATATTTCAATGATTTCAACATTCTAATATTCATTCACATGGAAAGAACGGTTTTACCTACAATATCTCAAAAATTAGCTAGATACAGATCTGAAAATAATTATGTTGGATTATCAGAAAATACTCATATATAGAAAATTATTTTGGCAGTTTAACAAAATAATTTTCAGATCTGTATCTAGCTAAATTTTTAGATATTTTAACTAAATTTATCATTAAACTATTACTCGTTCTTTCCATGCATGAAAAGAACGGTTTTACTAAAGTATCTGAAAAAATTAAATATAGAAAACAATTTTGATGGATTATCAAAGTAATTATGTAGGTCGCTCAAGCATAATGAGTAATGCTGCAAAAAGCATTGCTTTTGACATTCTAGTAATCAACGTGCTGTATGTATAATTATTTTAATAGTCTAACAGAATTATTTTCAAATTTATATCTAGCTAAATTTTTAAGTATTTTTGCAAAAATCGTCCTTTCCATGCAGTATAATAATCTCATATTGCATGGAAAGATGTTTTTACGCCGTATCTGCGATCGCGATTGTGTCGGTATCAGGTAGAACGTAATTCGCTGCATGTACGTGGCGCCCGGATCGTGTATACTCCATATATATATATATATGCATATATATATAATACATATGCGTGTCGCATCTATCGTGAATGGAACCGCGCGCACCCGACTATGTAGGCTCCGGTCCGTCGAATGTAATATCTAAACTACATAGACCATTCGGTCCACCTGACTTAGCGGACAATCTATTCAGAAGGCTGCCTTATCGCAGCTGCCGCTCTTAGCTGCTATAATGTCTCACGAACGAACTCACTCAGCCGCGTAAGTGTATGCACAGTTGTTATACACGACCATAAAAGTGCAGATACATCGTGTGCAAAACATTTTCGTACATAAATGCAAAAGTATTGTCACTATTACAGAAGTGTGTAGTATGTATAAAACCTCGTATATTTTTGTCGCGCTAATTCCAACGAGAAATATTTTAATAACAGATTCTGTGACAAATTGAAATCGAGTTTTTCTTATCGCTCCAATTTTCATTAAACTCATTAAACTCGAAAATTCCAATTTCCTATAATTACGAAAATTCGTTGCAAAAGAGATTTTGCTAGTTATTTTCTTTCGAGATATTTTGTTTTCAATTATTGGATATATATTCATCTCTATTCTACATTAGCATTTAAGGAAAATCCTCTCTAATGTCGTCAAATACCAAATTTATCATTAAACTATTAATCGAGATATTATTTAGCTATTAGTTAATAATGAGAAATTTCTAATAAACCGAAAATCTTGCAACTCAATTCAATTTACCCTTTAAATTTCTTAGAGTGAAATCTCAATCCAAAACAGTGAAAATATTTACACTCTAAATAAGAATGACAGATTTTCATTCTATTTTTGGAGTGAGATTTTATTCTTTTAGAATGAAAATTTATCACTCTTATTCAAGAATGCAAATATTTTCACTCTTTTTCAATTGTAACAGTATTTTTACCTACTCTTTTGGAGCGAAGTTTCACTCCAAGAAATTGAGAGAGTAAATTTAAATCTAGCTATTTTGTATTTCGAAAGATGGAATAATTTTAATTTTTATCGAATATATTACTCGGTATTCTCTGTGTTCGTGCGCGATATATATAAGTAACATACGAGATAGCGATCATACAGGTAGAGCGCGATTCATAGATCCCGAAAAGGCTCAAGTTTCTAGGACAGGCTTCGCAACTGTTTAGGATAATTGTGGTCGTTAAGCGTTGTGGTCGGGCTTATCTAAGGAAACCCCGAGCTTAGTTCGGGCAAGAGAGAAAAGCGTGCAGAAACGGCGACCCTGTGTCACGTAGATCAGACAAGGGTGGAGTCCGCGGAATTAGCGTAATTATCGTGCAGTCGAGTGCTGCCGTGCCCGAAAATAATCCGGTAGGGCGTGGCGTTATCGTAGTCGTTAAAGATAACCGACACGGTTTATTGGGAAACGTTGATCCCAATTATTGCCGGCGCGCATTCAATATGAATAATACGACGGGATTAGGAAGTCGTGTATTATTCATGCACGGCAAGCAAAACTCTATCGAAGTGTTGTTTCGGGCTTACAGAATTTTGCAGTCGATTGTGAAAAGCAAATACCTTGATACATAATGCAAAACGAAAAAAAGCAGAAAAAGAACAATACTCATCCATAATCAAATTATCATATGACTCATTTGCTGCAATGATATATCTAAAAAAATTGTCATTTTTTAGTTACTTGCAGAAGAAGGAACGAAACAAAGAAAAAAAAAGAATATCTTAAAACGGTCCAAATTTTAGTAATGCCCAGACACTATATCAAAATCGGAGTTAGAGACGTCTTTAAAGACGTGCTGTGTAGGCATGCGTATTATCTAAGCATTTTTTTAAATTTGGATCAAACTTATTCTGACTAGGCCAACCCTAGTAGCATAATTCATTAGCGCAATATTCCCCCAATATATCTCCAATGCATACTAATGTTTCATCAATGTATCGCCAATGAATTTTGCTACTACAGAATGACCTCATTTTACGATACTTTAAAGAATATACTTTTATTCCTCTACAATCACAGTTATTACACCAAAATTGCATTTTTTAAAATTAATATCACAAAATTTCAATGTTTCACAACATTAAAATTCATTTTTTTGGAAAACTTTATTTTTTTAATTAATCATTGTTGCAGCAAATCAACGATGTATACAAGCTGTTCCAAATCTACGATAATTCTTTTTGGTAGTCAGATAAATTTTTACGAAATCTACTTTTACCGGAAAAATGGCTAATACACTGCGTCATTTTGTCAGAATTTCAAGATTGAATGTATAAGCCTATAAAAAAAGTCGATGGCAAAGATACTTTAGTATCAGGTTTTCTGGAACATCTTGTATACCGTATGACGTCTTTCGATACATTTGACATTTCATGACGCTTTCGATCGCTACGTTTTGTAGATGGCAAGTTCCACCTGCTTCCCACGGGAGAGCTTCTGGTACACAGCCTCGAGTTCAGCGACCAGCTGAACGGCTACAGATGCCGCACAATGCACCGTCTCACGAGACAAGTGGTCGTTAGTTCTATGGCCAACATTAGGATAGCAGGTGAGTCTAGATAATGCCGATAAGTTTCCAAGGAAACTATCGTGCACATCACCGGAAACGCTGTTTGTGACGTGCCAAATTTTCTGCATTCTGCTTCACAGATCACAGAGGCGTAATGCCTCCCGTGATACTCGAAAACTCCGGTGTCGTACATGTCGCCCAAGACGAATCGACGTCGTTAGTCTGTGTGGCGCAAGCCTGCCCTTCGCCCGAATATCGGTAAGTGTTTGCGAAAGTCTTCTAACATTTGACGATCTCAAGAGCGAAAGCACTGCGTGTTACCAACTTTGATCGTTCTCAATTTCTTATCGTTTGAATTTTTATTTACTTTATAAAAAAAATTGTAACAATTTTTTTTCAACGAAAGAAGATATCGAGAGGATTAAGAAAAAGTTCTGTTCATCTCTTTTTTCATCATCCTTCTCCATCGTGTGTAAAAATCAAGAACCTTTCAAACGAAAAGAAAATATCGAGAAGACGTTAAGAGAAGTTCTTTATATCTGACTTTCCGACAGAGTTTCTTTTCAAATCGTGACGCATCGAACGTAAGGCAAAAAATTAACGTTCTCTATATTTCGTTATATTTCTCTATATTGCGTTTAAGACAAGAAAATACACACGCGTGCACGATAAGATCGTGCTCATTGCGATGAGATGTTCAGATGTGCAAGAGAATCGCAAAAAGAGACACGTTCTCGTCTGACGTCTGTCGATATTTCTCGTTGAGTCACAACGCCACAGAAAAACACCCGCTCATTCACCGTTTCAGCATAGTACTACGCGCGTAAGCGCCGTAAGCGGCAACTCGCGCGCGCGTAGGGCTAGGTCAGTTAAGCGCCGCGAGCATGTGCCACACGATCAGCTGATCGTCTGTGCACTGTCGGCCAAACCATCACAACCGCGGCGGCTTTGGTCCCCCTCGCGATTCGAGATGATTCGAGATCACGCGTCACGATATTTCGTCCTTGCAATATCGCACGCACGTAAAACTAAACGTATGTTGGGTAAAGCGGGGTAATTTGGATAAATTAATAGAAATTTTCAAATTATATAAAAAATTGAGATTGCGTAGTGTATATTGGCTGCGTTCGGAAACGTCGCTCGGATGCCTCCCATGCCTCGGATTTGTCATCTGTCCTTAACATTAAATGTTAAACGAGGACTGATAATGAATCAAACATTTATTATTAGTGCAATAATTTATGTTTTGTATGTTTAATTGAATACATTATGCGATCTCAGTCTTTTATACAATTTGAAAATTTCTATTAACTTATCCAAATTACTCCGCTTCACCCTAATCAAAAACTTTCGCTATACGATATCCAGTGGACACCAACTAAAAATAACATAAAATCTATGTTATAATTTCGCACTTAACAATATAAATCGATATAACTCCAGGACTATGTCTGAAAAAACACAGCAAGTCAAGAGGAGGTAAAAAAATGTCAAAATGACTTTATTTTGACATCATGAAAGTCAAAATTATGATTTTTGGTTATAAAATTTGATTGTTTATTGATTTTAAAAATTAAAATAGTTATTTTGATTTTTTGTTGATTTTTGTGTATTCCTTGGGGTTCTGTTATTCGCTGCATGTACTAATTGTAGAAATCTACGGTTCACTTTACGTATATTATAGATTTTCAATACTCGCAATGAATAATGAATCGCAGTCAGATACATAACAGTTACGTTGTTAAATGCGAAATTATAACAGAGACGTTATGTTATAATTTAATTGGTGCCAACTGGGTAGAAATCGAAGCAATCCTTTCTATTATAACTGATCATCGGGGGAAATGCATATCGAAGAATTAATTTTCTCTTCCTCATTTTTATCATTTAAATTAAAATTATTTTTAAAAAACTTGGATATATGCGAAATTGCACACATTTAAGAGCACATATAAACAGAACCAGTTTTTAATGCCTTTGAAACTGCTTTTCAAAAATCTTATTGGTCCACGAGGACCACGTAATCCAGCACAAATGGAAAGCTCAGTGTCGATCACTGGTGACCATTACGGCAATGAATTAATTATATATACAGGGTGTTTCCAAATTAAATGGCAAAACTTCGGGAGCGTGTAGAGGAGTAAAAAACTAAGAAAAAAAGTCCTATAGACATATGCTCGTTTTTGCTCCGTTTCAGAGAAATCGAAAAAAAATGTTTTTTTT